>NW_026282250.1:0-3592 GCF_023373465.1 Oncorhynchus keta | reverse complement strand
TAGCCTAAATCTCTCTATCTCCATACCTCTCTAGCATAAACCTTCTCCATCTCCGTACCTCTCGAGTAAAAACCTTTCAATATCTCCGTACCTCTCCAGCATAAACCTTTCTCTATCTCCATACATCTCCAGCATAAACCTTTCTCTATCTCCATACCTCTCTAGCATAAACCTTTCTCTATCTCCATACCTCTCTAGCATAAACCTTCTCCATCTCCGTACTCTCTCGAGTAAAACCTTTCAATATCTCCGTACCTCTCCAGCATAAACATTTCTCTATCTCCGTACCTCTCCAGCATAAACCTTTCTCTATCTCCTTACCTCTCTAGCATAAACCTTTCTCTATCTCTATACCTCTCTATCATAAACCTTTCTCTATCTCCATTACCTCTCCAGCATAAACCTTTCTCTATCTCACATACCTCCTCAGGATAAACCTTTCTCTATCTCCATTACCTCTCCAGCATAAACTTTCTCTATCTCCATACCTCTCTAGGATAAACCTTTCTCCATCTCCATACATCTCTAGGATAACCTTTTTCTATCTCCATACCTCTCTAGTATAAACCTTTATCTATCTACATACCCTCTCGGTAAAGATCTTTCTCTATCTCTATACCTCTCTATCATAAACCTTTCTATCTCCATACCTCTCAGCATAAACCCAGCTCTCTATCTCCATGCCTCCAGCATGAACCTTTTCTATCTCCGTGCCTCTCCAGTATAAACCTTTCTATATCTCCATACCTCTGTAGCATAAACCTTCCATCTCCGTATTCTCGAGGTAAAAACCTTCAATATCTCCGTACCTCTCCAACCTTAAACCTTTCTATCTCCATACATCTCTAGTAAACCTTTTTCTAAACCTCCAGCATTTTCTATCTCCATACCTCTCAGCATAACCTTTTCTATCTCCGTACCTCTCCAGCATGAACATTTCTCTTTCTCCATACCTCTGTATCATAAACCTTTCTCTATCTCCGTACCTCTCTAGGATAAACCTTTCTCTATCTCCATACCTCTCTAGCATAAACCTTTCTCTATCTACATACCTCTCTAGCATAAACCTTTCTTCATCTCCGTACCTCTCTAGGATAAACCTTTCTCTATCTCCATACCTCTCCAGCATAAACCTTTCTCTATCTCCGTACCTTTTTAGCAAAAACCTTCCTCTATCTCCATACCTCTCTAGCATAAACCTTTCTCTAAATCCGTACCTCTCCAGCATAAACCTTTCTATATCTCCATACCGCTTTAGCCTGAATCTTTCTCTATCTCCATACCTCTCCAGCATAAACCTTTCTCTATCTCCGTACCTCTCCAGCATAAACCTTTCTCTATCTCCATACCTCTCCAGGATAAACCTTTCTCTATCTCCGTACCTCTCCAGCATAAACATTTCTCTATCTACATACCTCTCTAGCATAAACCTTTCTCCATCTCCGTACCTCTCTAGGATAAACCTTTCTCTATCTCCATACCTCTCTAGCATAAACCTTCTCAATCTCCATACCTTTCTAGCATAAACCTTTCTCCTATATCCATACTTCTCAAGCATAAACCTTTCGCTATCTCCGTACCTCTCTAGCATAAACCTTTCTCTATCTCCATACCTCTCTAGCATAAACCTTTCTCTATCTCCATACCTCTCTAGCATAAACCTTCTCCATCTCCCGTACCTCTCGAGTAAAAACCTTTCAATATCTCCGTACCTCTCCAGCATAAACCTTTCTCTATCTCCGTACCTCTCCAGCATAAACCTTTCTCTATCTCCATACATCTCTAGCATAAACCTTTTTCTATCTCCATACCTCTCCAGCATAAATCTTTCTCTATCTCCGTACCTCTCTAGCATAAACCTTTCTCTATCTCCATACCTCTCCAGCATAAACCTTTCTCTATCTCCATACCTCTACAGCATAAACCTTTTCTATCTCCATACCTCTGCAGCATAAAACTTTTCTATCTCCATACCTCTCCAGCATAAACCTTTCTCTATCTCCGTACCTCTCCAGCATTAACCTTTCTCTATCTCCGTACCTCTCCAGCATAAACCTTTCTATATCTCCATACCTCTCTACTCTAGCCTAAATCTCTCTATCTCCATACCTCTCTAGCATAAACCTTCTCCATCTCCGTACCTCTCGAGTAAAAACCTTTCAATATCTCCGTACCTTTCCAGCATAAACCTTTTCTCTATCTCCATACATCTCTAGCATAAACCTTTTTCTATCTCCATACCTCTCCAGCATAAATCTTTCTCTATCTCCATACCTCTCTAGCATAAACCTTTCTCTATCTCCGTACCTCTCTAGCATAAACCTTTCTCTATCTCCATACCTCTCTAGCATAAACCTTTCTCTATCTCCATACCTCTGTATCATAAACCTTTCTCTATCTCCGTACCTCTCTAGGATAAACCTTTCTCTATCTCCATACCTCTCTAGCATAAACCTTTCTCTATCTCCATACCTCTCTAGCATGAACCTTTCTCTATCTACATACCTCTACAGCATAAACCTTTCTTCATCTCCGTACCTCTCTAGGATGAACCATTCTCTATCTCCATACCTCTACAGCATAAACCTTCTCTATCTCCATACCTCTCCAGCATAAACCTTTCTCTATCTCCGTACCTCTCCAGCATAAACCTTTCTCTATCTCCCTACCTCTCCAGCATAAACCTTTCTCTATCTCCATACCTCTCTAGGATAAACCTTTCTCTATCTCCATACCTCTCTAGCATAAACCTTTCTCTATCTACATACCTCTCGAGTAAAAACCTTTCTCTATCTCTATACCTCTCCAGCATAAACCTTGTTCTATCTCCGTACCTCTCCAGCATTAACCTTTCTCTATCTCCGTACCTCTCCAGCATTAACCTTTCTCTATCTCCGTACCTCTCCAGCATAAACCTTTCTATATCTCCATACCTCTCTAGCCTAAATCTTCTCTATCTCCATACCTCTCTAGCATAAACCTTCTCCATCTCCGTACCTCTCGAGTAAAAACCTTTCAATATCTCCATACCTCTCCAGCATAAATCTTTCTCTATCTCCATACCTCTCTAGCATAAACCTTTCTCTATCTCCGTACCTCTCCAGCATAAATATTTCTCTTCTCCATACCTCTCCAGCATAAACCTTTCTCTATCTCCATACCTCTGTATCATAAACCTTTCTCTATCTCCGTACCTCTCTAGGATAAACCTTTCTCTATCTCCATACCTCTCTAGCATAAACCTTTCTCTATCTCCATACCTCTCTAGCATAAACCTTTCTCTATCTACATACCTCTCTAGCATAAACCTTTCTTCATCTCCGTACCTCTAGGATAAACCTTTCTCTATCTCCATACCTCTCCAGCATAAACCTTTCTCTATCTCCGTACCTTTTTTAGCAAAAACCTTCCTCTACCTCCATACCTCTCTAGCATAAACCTTTCTCTAAATCCGTACCTCTCCAGCATAAACCTTTCTCTATCTCCATACCTCTCTAGCATAAACCTTTCTCTATCTCCGTACCTCTCCAGCATAAAACTTTCTATCTCCGTACCTCTCCAGCATAAACATTTCTCTATCTCCATACCTCTC
>NW_026282249.1:0-7194 GCF_023373465.1 Oncorhynchus keta | reverse complement strand
TGTGATTACTACTATGCAAACCCTAATGCAAGGTATGCTAACTTTAAAGCTGTGTTTGTGCTGAGTGATTAACCAACATTTAGTTAATTTGAGAAACAGCAGGTGCGTCATCGGTTCAATTATTTGAATTCCATTTAGTTTGTTTTTACGTCTTCTGCTGAGCTCAATGCGCGCATTGCATTGCATAGTTTCTCTAGAGATAAATCATATCCAGCCTGAACTGCAGTGATGTAGTTGAGTTGTGAGTTCGCAATAGGCCAATATTCGGCCATAGTCTAGCGCATAAAACATGGTAATTAACTACAATGATCATAATCCATTGCACTAATCTCTACCTGAACAAAAATATAAACGCATCATTCAACAGAATTTCAGTGAATTTACAGTTGCAGTTCATAAGTGAGGAAATCAGTCAATTGAAATAAATAAATCAGGCCCAAATCTCATGGATTTCACCAGAAGCTGGGAAACAGATAACATGCATCACAGTGGGCCTCAGGATCTCGCTCACGACATTTTTGTGCAGTATTCATATGGCCATCAATAAAATGCAATTGCTGTTCAAGTTGTCCATAGCTTATGCCTGCCCATACCATAACCCCACCACCACCATAGGGCAACTATGTTCACAACATTCACATCAGAAGACCGCTGGCTCCACATGATGCCATACAAGTGGTCTGCTTGGTTGTGAAGGCCAGTTGCCCACGTATTGCGAAATTCTCTAAAAACAACGTTGGTGGCGGCATATGGTAGAGAATTATCATTAAATTCTCTGGCAGCAGCTCTGGTGGACATTCCTGCACAGTCGGCATGCGAATCTGTACTCTCCCTCAACTTGCTGACAACTGTGGCATTGTGTTTGTGTAACAAAACTGCACATTTTAGAGTGGCATTTAATGTCCCCAGCACAAGGTTATCATGCTGTTTAGTAAACTTCTTGATATACCACACCTGTCAGGTGGATGAAGCATCTTGCCAAAGAAGAAATGCTCACTGACAGGGATGTCAAACTTCTGTTAACTTTTATGTCAGCTCATGAAACATGGGACCAACACTAAATATTGTTTATATTTTTGTTCAGTGTGCTTGACCGGTCTGTTTATTTTCTCACGCCTGCTACAGAAGAGACAAGAATGCATGCTCGTGAAGGGATATAGAGAGCAGCTGTTGCTTTGTGAGGTATCTCTAACTGAAAATACGAAGTTATTGACAGATTTAGTATTCAACAGTAATAAAAGTATACCTTATTTACTTTGAAGAACTTCAAAATAGTAATTTTGTCAGACCGCACTAGGCAACAGCTGATGATGAATTGGAATTAAATAATATTAATCAATAAAACAAATGTAATATACAGCTTTGAAATATTTTATTAAAGTACATTTAATAAATTATTCAGTGTTACAACGTCAACCGAAATAATCTAATCTAAAGTTATTTTTAGTAGTCAACTTTTTTGAAACTGAACCGACCTCAAAAGGCACTAACTGTTCTGCGCTACCAGAAATATTACATGATAATTCACTGAGTTAGCTAAATGACTTGTCTTTCTCTTGCTGAGCCGACCTGAACTGCCTGACTACATGCAGAGTATGGGAGCGGAGTTGAGCATCGGAAATCCCGTTCTCGCTCACGGGAGCGCTGCTTGCCGCTCTAGCGCTCCACATCCTTACGCGTTCAGCATTTTAAACATTTAATTGTATTAAATCACCATAGTCTATAAATTGCGCATGTAGGCGTGACTTAAAACTAAATAAAAATGAAAAAATGCTTTATTCGGCTCCTCATCTTAGTAATTAACCTTGATTTTGCACCTGTGTGGCTTTTCAGTTTATTTATGAAAAAATGTAGTGAACTCCATGACAGTGCCTTTTTGAATTCACTTTTAGAAACACAAGTTTGGCCAGAGTCTGTGGCTTCAGGCTCATGTGACGGTGCCTGGAGAGTAGGCCAGTAGCGGAGAATACCCTCTCTGCGGTGCAGAGCACGGGATGCTGAACACCCTTCGACCCACTCTTGCCAGGCTGGGCGGGGGGGAGGAGTTTTCTTTATGTAGGCGTAAAGTTTTTTTTTTGAGGAAAATAACCTATCAAAACAGAAAGCCTCTTGAAAGAGGTAATATGTCAGGCTTATTGAGCCAAAATCAGAGATACCCTATTGTAGAGATAATAGAACGAACATGAAGGAAACATTTAAGAGATCAGATTTTTGTTTATGAATACTTAATACAATGGCACATAGCTAGCTACCCATCTCGTTCCTTTCTGTTAGCATGTGCATGTAATACATCATCATGCTTTCGAGTCTCGTGTCTTTTCAGATTCCACAGTGATTCGTTAGTGGACACTACATCACCGCTCTCCCGCTCTTGCTCTTGGTCCTCATCTTTGTGAGTCACCTTGATTTTACCTGTGTTTTTTCAGTTTCTTTATGAAAATATTTAACGAACTCCATGACTGTAGCTAATGCAAAGGTATAGCAGCACACAAGTAGACTACAAATGCATGTCCTGATCTCGTGAAATAAGTGGAACTGGAGCGAAATTAGAGGGGGCGAGACAGCCGCTGCTCCATCCTTTGGGAAACTGGCTCTGCGCTTCAGTCAAATTAAATAGCTCCTCTCTAGGCTCTGCTAGGCTCTGCTCACATACTTTGGTTACACGACACAGGAGTGTTGTCATATCTCTTAAGAGACAACACATATTTTGAAAATATATATTTTTTAAAATAAGAAAAATGTCTTTATCAGTAGGCTAACGTGGTCTCAAATGAAAGAAGACAACAGATTATCTTCTGTTGCCCCATAGACTACTGAAAAAAAGCCCAAAAGAGTCAATAAATCAATCCATGAAGACCTCTTAAATATGAATTCACCTGTATTCTGATTAGGCCTATACAATCTTGCTTCACCCAGTTTATCAATAAATGTACCATTATGTTAAGTAGTTATAGTGTTAAGAACAAAGTCAAATGGATTGTATGGTTGTATAAACGATTTGTTGAAGCCATATATGGCTTTCTATGGGAATATTTATTCAAATGTTAATAAAATTATTGAAATGTTCAAATGATTAAAATGTTCACATTTTCAAGGTATTATCGCCATAAACTATTGGCCATTTTTCAATTTTTCTCCATATCGGCCCTTCAAAACCCGTATCGGTCGTTCTCCACAGAAAACGACAACGAGCGTTTCTTATTGGACATTTCCAGATAGTCCCTCCCTGTTTCTGTCCATTTTCGTCTGTTTCTTGCTTACATAACACGGCGGCGGTACATCCACATGGTTGGTGTAAATCAAAATGTGGGTCTTGTTGTGTTGTAGGTATGAACCCACCCCTCCTGGTATAAACACTGGTGGAATGAACCCACCCCTCCTGGTATGTCCATGATGCATACCCAGAGACAGAGAGTTCCCCACCGCCAGGGGAGGACTCCAGAGAGGTACGACCCAACGTCGAGCTAATAGACATTGTCCTTGTAAATATTGTTTGTCGTGGTCTACTTTGCTTTTAAACACAAGGGACAAATACCCATGTCTATTGAACTGGACGCTTGTTTTCATTTAGTGAGTTATCTCAGGTAAGAATTCAGCTGCTATAGAAGTCTGCTCGGTGTAAGATTTAGAAGAAATGTATATGCGATATGTTTAGTATCAGGAAAATCTAGTGTGAGTGTGTTTTAACAGGTGTGGCAGGGAGAGGAGGTGGGCATTGGCCCTAAGATCCCTCAGGCCCTGGAGAAGATTCTCCAACTAAAGGAGATCAGACAGGAGCAGCTAAGCACCGCTCCCACAGGTCAGAACACACTGGAGTGGGATTATGCATAAATCCTTAACAAATGACAAAATCGTGACTTAAGCAAATAAAGTAAGCTAACTCTATTTATAACATATATTTATTGAATGTTTCTTTCAGTAAGTTAACATCAACCAAACCTCTAACCCTGATGGTATCTTTTTATTCTAAGTACTGCAGTCCTAGTTCTTGTTATCTGGGTTCAGAGCCTTGTCGGAGCTTGAACTGGTCAGTGAATGTTCTGTGTTTTCTATCCTTTTCAGAAGAAGAAGAGGAGGAGGAGAGCCAGGAGATGGAGATGAACAACTCCTCCGCCCCGTCTTGTCTGAGACGGAAGAGGATGACAGTTCTCTCTCCAAGAAAGATGTGAGTATTGTTCTCATTCACAACTTATCTCCTGCTGTCTGTGGGTGAATCTCAATTGTATTTTCTTGATTCCTCGCGTCCTCTCCTTGCCTCCTTTTCAAAATGCAACAGAGGGAAGAACCTTGGCGCTTCTCCAATGCGAATTCAGAATGATGCGACTCAGCAGGGAATTTTAGCTCTACAACCCAGAATTTACGGCGGACACTCTAACCAGGGGTGTCAAACTCATTTCGCATCGTGGGCCACATACGGCCTAGGGAGATGTGAAGTGGGCCGGACCATTAAAAATTATACCATACTCTGCTATAAATAACCAAAATATCATGTATTTCCTTTGTTTTGGTGTAAAAGAAGCACAAGAACATTAGGAAAATATTGAAATTTAATGAACTATCCTTTTACAAAACATTTCATGACAAACACCATATTTCCTTTAGACAAATGTGCAATTTACTTTTATCATTCACAAATATGCATTGCAACTGATTGTACAAAGGCACAAAACTTTAATTGGTACTGAAAAATATAGTAATGCACTTTAAGATTAAAATGAGACTTTTAAAGAAAGGAATTTTTAAACCACTTACACATACGCATATAAAATCTAAATGTAATCCTGCGTACACCTTACAAACTAAGGAGAGTGATTTTAAATGTGTAATGAAGAAAGTGTTCGCCTGTCCTGTAAATCTGTAAACTTCATACATGAAACATACATACACATACAATACATACTGAAAATTTATGGAGTTGTATGAACAGTAGAATTCCATCACACAACTTTTGTTTTGAAGCTGCTGACTAACATTAAAGTGCACATTTTTTAAATCACCACAGTAAGGATTCATCTTCACAGAGCTGTATTCTTTCAATGCAAACAGTATCTAAGGCAGCATTTTAAAGGTGTTAGTCTAGTCTGGACTTGTATTTGTACCTGAAACTTGGCATATTTTGGCCTGTACAAGTGCATCAACACCAGGTGTCATGTCCTGACTAGCTGTCACTTTCAGAATGTCATTTAAGTGCTTGTTTGTGAGCCTTGAACGCATTTTTGTTTTATTGATATTCATCACTGAGAAAATTTGTTCACAAAGGTAGGTTGTCCCAAACATGCACAAAATTTTAGCAGCCAGGGCTGTTAATTTGGGGTACCCTGGTAGTAGATACTGATAAAATCTGTCCAGACCTACAGAGGCAAATTTGCCCTTCAAATCTGCATCACACTGCAAATCAATTATCTCTAGCTGAATTTCGACCGGCAGATCAGAAGCTTTAACTGTGAAAGGTGAGCGAAAAACTGAAAATTCTGTCTCAAGTTCACCAAATACCTGAAAACGTTTCTCAAACTCCCGCAGTAGTCCTGCAATTTTGTCTTTGTACCGTTTCATGTCCGCATCAGGTCTGGTCACACACACATCTCTCAGACAGGGAAATGAGCAGGGTTGCCATTTGCCAGTTGCATCTCCCACAAAGTCAGCTTCAACTTAAATGCATGTATGTTGTCAGAAAACTGTGTGACAACTTTTTGCGGCCTTGCAACATTTTGTTCAGATTGTTCAAGTGTTCAGTAATATCAACCAAGAATGCAAGGTCCCGTAGCCATTCCTGAGATTGTAATTCCAACACCGGTTTTCCTTTTTTCTCCATGAACTGTCCGATTTCCTCTCGTAGATCAAAGAAATGCCTCAGCACAGCGCCTCGGCTTAACCATCTCACTTCAGTGTGGTATGGCAGGCTGTGGGTAATGTTGCTGTCGCTGAGAAGTTTGTCAAACTGACGATGGTTCAGACCTCTGGACCGGATGAAATTTACAGTGCGAACAACCACCTCCATGACGTGGTCCATTTTCAGCGACTTGCAACACAATGCCTCCTGGTGCAAAATACAGTGAAATGTCCAGAAACGATCTCCTCCATTAAGGGCTTGTACTTTGTCTTTGAACTTTGTCGCGACACCTGCTTTCTTTCCGACCATGGATGGCGCGCCGTCTGTAGCCAGGCTGACAGCGCGGGACCAGTCCACTCCAACTCTGTCCAATGCAGCAAGGACAGAGCCGAAAATGTCCTCGGCTGTTGTGGTGTCCATCATTGGCACCAACTCAAGAAACTCTTCAGTAACAGTCAATGTCTCATCAACTCCTCGAATAAATATGGCCAGTTGGGCCACGTCTGTGATGTCAGTGCTCTCGTCAATTGCCACGGAAAATGCAATAAATGACTTGACTCTCTGTTTCAATTGACTGTCTAAATCTGCCGATAGTTCCGAAATCCTCTCTGCTATAGTATTCCTCGTCAGGCTAATATTGGCAAAAGCTTGTCGCTTCTCGGGACATACAAGTTCAGCCGCCTTCATCATGCATCGTTTAACAAAGTCACCGTCGGAATACGGCTTCGATGCTAATGCTATTTCGCTAGCAATTAGGTAGCTGGCTTTTACCGCTGCTTCACTGACTTCTCGGCTCTGGATGAAAGTTGACTGCTGTTTCCTCAGACCCGCCAGCAATTCGCTAATCTTATCTCTTCTCAGTTGTCCTTGCAAGCCGTCATATTTTTCGCTGTGATGAGTCTCGTAGTGGCGTCGAATATTATATTCCTTCAATACCGAAACTTGTTGCAAACACACCAAGCACAAAGGTTTTCCGTGCATCTCTGTAAATAAATAGGACGTGGTCCATTTTTCTTTGAAAATTCTACACTCCTTATCTACTTTTCTCCGTTTGGATAACGACATTTTGGCTAATGAGGGTGTAGCGGAGAGGTAGAGACCAAGGTATTAACAACGTCGTAACAAGCAGCAGATGGCGCATTGATACCGTCTGCTGTTTTCAGTCTGTCTCAGTGATGCGGCTTGTCTTCTACTCTGATGGAAAGAGTGCGCCCCTTAGCGGATAATCCATGAATTGCAGCGAATTAAAAATATTAATTCCATGTCTTTTATGCATTTTTTCCACTTTCAAATTATCCTGCGGGCCTGATCGAACCTCCTTGGGGGCCGGTTCCGGCCCGCGGGCCGTATGTTTGACACCCCTG
>NW_026282248.1:0-21581 GCF_023373465.1 Oncorhynchus keta | reverse complement strand
CTCCCCTCCCCCAGCTCCTCCTCCCCAGCTCTCCCTCCCTCCTTCAGCTCTCCCTCCCAGCCTCCCTCCCCAGCTCCTCCTCCTCCTCCAGCTCTCCTCCCCAGCTCTCCTCCTCCTCAGCCCTCCTCCCCAGCCCCTCCCTCTCCCTCCAGCCCCAGCTCCCTCCTCCCTCTCCCCAGCCTCCCTCCAAAACATACAGTGTGTTAAATCCTGTAACGATTGACTAACTCAGTCAGAAAAGTCCTCTAATGACTACATGAAACACAGGCTAGGACCCTCAATTGACTCTAATGACTCCCCAGCTGTGTGTCTGTCTGTTTCCCTACCTGACTCCCAGCTGTCTGTCTATCTGTCTGTTTCCCAACCTGACTCCTCAGCTGTCTGTCTGTCTGTCTGTTTCCCAACCTGACTCCCAGCTGTCTGTCTGTCTGTTTCCTACCTGACTCCCCAGCTGTCTGTCTGTCTGTCTGTCTGTTTCCTAACCTGACTTCAGCTGTCTGTCTGTCTGTCTGTTTCCCAACCTGACTCTCCAGCTGTCTGTCTGTCTGTCTGTTTCCTACCCGACTCTCAGCTGTCTGTCTATCTGTCTAATTCCCTACCTGACTCCCCAGCTGTCTGTCTGTCTGTCTGTCTGTCTGTTTCCTACCTGACTTCTAGCTGTCTGTCTATCTGTCTGTTTCCTGCCCGACTCCGCAGCTGTCTGTCTGTCTCATTCCCTACCTGACTCCCCAGCTGTCTGTCTGTCTAATTCCTACCTGACTCCCCAGCTGTCTGTCTGTCTGTTTCCTACCTGACTCCCCAGCTGTCTGTCTATCTGTCTGTTTCCTACCTGACTCCCTCCTCCCCAGCTGTCTGTCTGTTTCCTACCTGACTTCTCCTGCCCCAGCTCCTCCTCCCTCCACTCCCCAGCTCTCTCTCTCCTCCTGCCCTCCCTCCTCTCTCCCGAGCCCCTCCCTGCCCTCCCCTCCCCAGCCCTCCTCCTCAGCTCCTCCTCCCTAGCTCTCCCTAGCTTCCTCCCCAGCCCCCTCCTCCTCCCCAGCTCTCCTCCTCTCAGCCCTCCTCCCCAGCCCTCCCTCCCTCTCCAGCCCTAGCGCTCCCTCCTCCTCCCCAGCCCCCCCAAAACATACAGTGTGTTAAATCCTGTAACGATTGACTAACTCAGTCAGAAAAGTCCTCTAATGACTACATGAAACACAGGCTAGTCCCCTCAATTGACTCTAATGACTCCCCAGCTGTGTGTCTTTCTGTTTTCCTACCTGACTCCCCAGCTGTCTGTCTGTCTGTTTCCCTACCTGACTCCCAGCTGTCTGTCTGTCTGTCTGTTTCCTAACCTGACTCCCCAGCTGTCTGTCTGTCTGTTTCCTACCTGACTCCTCAGCTGTCTGTCTGTCTGTCTGTCTGTTTCCTAACCTGACTCCCCCAGCTGTCTGTCTGTCTGTTTCCTACCTGACTCCCAGCTGTCTGTCTGTCTGTCTGTCTGTCTGTCTGTCTGTCTGTCTGTCTGTCTGTTTCCCAATCCTGACTTCCCAGCTGTCTGTCTGTCTGTTTTTCCTACTGACTTCAGCTGTCTGTCTGTCTGTTTCCCCTACCTGACTTCCCAGCTGTCTGTCTGTCTGTTTCACTTCTGACTCCCCAGCTGTCTGTCTGTCTGTTTCCTCTACCTGACTCCCCCCAGCTGTCTGTCTGTCATCTGTTTCCATCTGACTCCCCAGCTGTCTGTCTGTCTGTCTGTTTCCCTACCTGACTCCCAGCTGTCTGTCTGTCTGTTTCTATTTCCTGACTTCAGCTGTCTGTCTGTCTGTCTGTTTCCCTACCTGACTCCCAGCTGTCTGTCTGTCTGTCTGTTTCCCTACCTGACTCCCCAGCTGTCTGTCTGTCTGTCTGTCTTTCCCAACCTGACTTCCTGTGCTGTCTGTCTGTCTGTTTCTCATTTCTGACTTCAGCTGTCTATTCATCTGAGCCTTTACCTGACTTCAGCTGTCTGTCTGTCTGTTTCATCTGACTCCCAGCTGTCTGTCTGTCTGTCTGTTTCCCTACCTGACTCCCTAGCTGTCTGTCTGTCTGTCTGTCTGTTTCCCAATCCTGACTCCCTCAGCTATCTGTCTGTCTGTTTCTACCTGACTCCTCAGCTGTCTGTCTGTCTGTTTCCCTACCTGACTCCCCTAGCTGTCTGTCTGTCTGTTTCCCTACCTGACTCCAGCTGTCTGTCTGTCTGTCCTACCTGACTCCCCCAGCTGCCTCTGTCTGTCTGTTTCAACCTGACTCCCAGCTGTCTGTCTGTCTCTGTCTGTTTCCCTACCTGACTCCCCCAGCTGTCTGTCTGTCTGTTTCCCTACCTGACTCCCCAGCTGTCTGTCTGTCTGTCTAATCTGTCTGTCTGTCTGTCTGTCTGTCTGTTTTCCTACCTGACTCCCCAGCTGTCTGTCTGTCTGTCTGTTTCCCTACCTGACTCCCAGCTGTCTGTCTGTCTGTCTGTTTCCTACCTGACTCCCAGCTGTCTGTCTGTCTGTTTCCTACCTGACTCAAATTTCAGCTGTCTGTCTGTCTGTCTGTCTGTCTGTTTCGTCCTGTCTGTCTGTCTTCTGTCTGTCGTCTGTCTGTCTGTCTTCTGTTTCAACCTGACTTCAGCTGTCTGTCTGTCTGTCTGTTTCCTACCCGACTCCCCAGCTGTCTGTCTGTCTGTCTAATTCCCTACCTGACTCCCCAGCTGTCTGTCTGTCTGTCTGTCTGTCTGTCTGTCTGTCTGTTTCAACCTGACTCCTCAGCTGTCTGTCTATCTGTCTGTTTCCCTACCCGACTCCCCAGCTTCTGTCTGTTTCTGTCTGTTTCAATTCTAGCTGTCTGATTCCCAGTTGTCTGTCTGTCTGTCTGTTTTCCTACTCTGACTCCAGCTGTCTGTCTGTCTGTTCTCCCCTACCTGACTTCAGCTGTCTGTCTGTCTGTCTGTTTCCTACCTGACTCCCCCAGCTGTCTGTCTGTCTGTCTGTTTCCTACCTGACTCCTAGCTGTCTGTCTGTCTGACTCCCTCTGTCTGTCCCTTCCTGGTCTCTCCCTCTGGGGCCCAACCTGACTCCCCAGCTGTCTGTCTGTCTGTTTCCCTACTTCTCCTCCTCTACTCCCCATCCCTAGCTGTCCTCTCCCTCTCTGTTTCCCTACCTGACTCCCCAGCTGTCTGTCTGTCTGTTTCTACCCTCCTGACCCCTTCTCTCTCCTCCCTGAAACACAGCCTGTCCTGTTAGGCTCCTCCTCCTGACTCCCCAGCTGTCTGTCTGTCTCCGTTTCCTACCCTGACTCCCCAGCTGTCTGTCTCTGTCTGTCTGTTTCCCTACCTGACTCCCAGCTGTCTGTCTGTCTGTTTTCCTACCTGACTCCCAGCTGTCTGTCTGTCTGACTCGTCTGACTGTTCAGTCTGTGTGTCTGTCTGTTTCCTACCTGACTCCCCAGCTGTCTGTCTGCTCTGTCTGTTTCTACCTGACTCCCCAGCTGTCTGTCTGTCTGTCTGTCTGTCTGTTTCCCGACTCCCCAGCCGTCTGTCTGTCTGTCTGTCTGTCTGTTTCCCTACCTAATTTCCCTACCTGACTCCCCATCTGTCTGTCTGTTTCCTAACCTGACTCCCCAGCTGTCTGTCTGTCTGTCTGTTTCCTCTAACCTGACTTCAGCTGTCTGTCTGTTTCTGTCCCAGCTGTCTGTCTATCTGTCTGTCTGTCTGTCTGTCTGTCTGTCTGTCTGTTTCCCTACCTGACTCAGCTGTCTGTCTATCTGTCTGTTTCCCTACTCTGACTCCCTCAGCCGTCTCGTCTGTTCGTTTCCCTACCTGACTCCCCAGCTGTCTGTCTAACTGTCTGTCTGTTTCCTACCTGGACTCCCCAGCTGTCTGTCTGTCTGTCTGTCTGTTTCCCAACCTGACTGTCTGTTGTCTGTCTGTTTTTGACTCCCCAGCTGTCTGTCTGTCTGTTTCTACCTGACTCCCCAGCTGTCTGTCTGTTCGTTTCCTACCTGACTTCTCAGCTGTCTGTCTGTCTGTTTCTACCTGACTCCCAGCTGTCTGTCTATCTGTCTGTTTCCTACCTGACTCCCCAGCTGTCTGTCTGTCTGTTTCCCTACCTGACTTCAGCTGTCTGTCTGTCTTGTTCCTACCTGACTTCGCTAAGTTTCTACCTGACTCCCAGCTTTGTCTGTCTGTTTCTACCTGACTCCCCTGTCTGTCTGTCTGTTTCCCTACTCTGACTCCTCCCAGGTCTGTTGTCGTTTCCTACTCTCCGCAGTCTCCCCCAGCTGTCTGTCTGTCTGTTTCCCTAGCCTGACTCCCCCAGCTGTCTGTCTGTCTGTCTGTTTCCTACCTGACTCCCTGTCTGGGTGTCTGTCTGTCTGTTTCCCTACCTGACTCCCAGCTGTCTGTCTGTCTGTCTGTCTGTTTCAACCTGACTCCCCAGCTGTCTGTCTGTCTGTCTCTTTCTACCTGACTCCCAGCTGTCTGTCTGTCTGTTTCCCTACCTGACTCCCCAGTGTCTGTCTGTCTGTTTCTACCTGACTCCCCAGCTGTCTGTTCATTCGTCTGCTTCCCAACCTGACTCCTGTTGCCGTCTGTCTGTCTGTTTCCCTACCTGACTCCCAGCTGTCTGTCTGTCTGTCTGTTTCTACCTGACTCCCCAGTTGCCCGTCTGTCTGTCTGTCTGTTTCCCAACCTGACTCCCAGCTGTCTGTCTGTCTGTTTCCCTACATGACTCCCCAGCTGTCTGTCTGTCTGTTTCCCTACCTGACTCCCCAGCTGTCTGTCTGTCTGTTTCCCTACCTGACTCCTCAGCTGTCTGTCTGTCTGTTTCCCTACCTGACTCTCCAGCTGTCTGTCTGTCTGTTTCCTACCTGACTCCCCAGCTGTCTGTCTGTCTGTCTGTTTCCTACCTGACTCCCCAGCTGTCTGTCTGTCTGTCTGTCTGTCTGTTTCCCAACCTGACTCCCCAGCTGTCTGTCTGTCTGTTTCCTACCTGACTCCTCAGCTGTCTGTCTGTCTGTTTCCTACCTGACTCCCCAGCTGTCTGTCTGTCTGTTTCCCTACCTGACTCTCCAGCTGTCTGTCTGTCTGTTTCCTACCTGACTCCCCAGCTGTCTGTCTGTCTGTTTCCTACCTGACTCCTCAGCTGTCTGTCTATCTGTCTGTTTCCTACCTGACTCCCTAGCTGTCTGTCTGTCTGTTTCCCTACCTGACTCCCCAGCTGTCTGTCTGTCTGTTTCCTACCTGACTCTGCAGCTGTCTGTCTGTCTGTCTGTCTGTTTCCCAACCTGACTCCCCAGCTGTCTGTCTGTCTGTTTCCCTACCTGACTCCCCAGCTGTCTGTCTGTCTGTCTGTCTGTTTCCTACCTGACTCCTCAGCTGTCTGTCTGTCTGTCTGTTTCCTAACCTGACTCCTCAGCTGTCTGTCTGTCTGTCTGTTTCCCAACCTGACTCCCCAGCTGTCTGTCTGTCTGTCTGTCTGTCTGTCTGTCTGTCTGTCTGTTTCCTACCTGACTCCCCAGCTGTCTGTCTATCTGTCTGTTTCCCAACCTGACTCCCCAGCTGTCTGTCTGTCTGTCTGTTTCCTACCTGACTCCCCAGCTGTCTGTGTAACTGTCTGTCTGTTTCCTACCTGACTCCCAGCTGTCTGTCTGTCTGTCTGTCTGTTTCCTCAACCTGACTCCCCAGCTGTCTGTCTGTCTGTTTCCCTACATGACTCCCTCAGCTGTCTGTCTGTCTGTTTCCCTACCTGACTCCCCAGATGTCTGTCTGTCTGTTTCCCTACCTGACTCTCCCAGCTGTCTGTCTGTCTGTTTCCCTACCTGACTCCCCAGCTGTCTGTCTATCTGTCTGTTTCCCTACTCTGACTCCCAGCTGTCTGTCTGTCTGTTTCCCTACCTGACTCCCCAGCTGTCTGTCTGTCTGTTTCCTACCTGACTCCCCAGCTGTCTGTCTAACTGTCTGTCTGTTTCCCTACCTGACTCTCCAGCTGTCTGTCTGTCTGTCTGTCTGTTTCCAACCTGACTCCCAGCTGTCTGTCTGTCTGTTTCCCTACCTGACTCCTCAGCTGTCTGTCTGTCTGTTTCCTTACCTGACTCCCCAGCTGTCTGTCTGTCTGTTTCCTACCTGACTCCCCAGCTGTCTGTCTGTCTGTTTCCCTACCTGACTCCCCAGCTGTCTGTCTGTCTGTTTCCCTACCTGACTCTCCAGCTGTCTGTCTATCTGTCTGTTTCCTACTCTGACTCCCAGCTGTCTGTCTGTCTGTTTCCTACCTGACTCCCCAGCTGTCTGTCTGTCTGTTTCCTACCTGACTCCTCAGCTGTCTGTCTGTCTGTCTGTTTCCCTACCTGACTCCTCAGCTGTCTGTCTGTCTGTCTGTTTCCCTACCTGACTCCTCAGCTGTCTGTCTGTCTGTCTGTCTGTTTCCCAACCTGACTCCCCAGCTGTCTGTCTGTCTGTTTCCCTACCTGACTCCCCAGCTGTCTGTCTGTCTGTTTCCCTACCTGACTCTCCAGCTGTCTGTCTGTCTGTTTCCTACCTGACTCCTCAGCTGTCTGTCTGTCTGTCTGTTTCCCTACCTGACTCCCCAGCTGTCTGTCTGTCTGTCTGTCTGTTTCCCAATCCTGACTTCTCAGCTGTCTGTCTGTCTGTTTCTACCTGACTCCCCAGCTGTCTGTCTGTCTGTTTCCTACCTGACTCCCCAGCTGTCTGTCTGTCTGTTTCCCTACCTGACTCCCAGCTGTCTGTCTGTCTGTTTCCCTACCTGACTCCCAGCTGTCTGTCTGTCTGTCTGTCTGTTTCCCTGTCTGTTTCCCAACCTGACTCCCCAGCTGTCTGTCTGTCTGTCTGTTTCCCTACCTGACTCCCCAGCTGTCTGTCTGTCTGTCTGTCTGTCTGTCTGTCTGTCTGTCTGTCTGTTTCCCTACCTGACTCCCCAGCTGTCTGTCTGTCTGTTTCCCAGCCTGACTCCCCAGCTGTCTGTCTGTCTGTCTGTTTCCTACCGACTCCCAGCTGTCTGTCTAACTGTCTGTCTGTTTCCCTACCTGACTCCCAGCTGTCTGTCTGTCTGTCTGTCTGTCTGTCTGTCCCTGTCTGTCTGTCTGTCTGTCTGTCTGTCTGTCTGTTTCCCAGCCTGACTCCCAGCTGTCTGTCTGTCTGTTTCCCTACCTGACTCCCCAGCTGTCCTGTCTGTCTGTCTGTTTCCCTACCCTGACTCCCCAGCTGTCTGTCTGTCTGTCTGGCTGTCTGTCTACCTGTCTGTTTCCCAGACTCCCCCAGCTGTCTGTCTGTCTGTCTGTTTCCCAACCTGACTCCCCAGCTGTCTGTCTTTCTGTCTGTTTCCTACCTGACTCCCCAGCTGTCTGTCTAACTGTCTGTTTCCCTACCTGACTCCCCAGCTGTCTGTCTGTCTGTTTTCCTACCTGACTCCCCAGCTGTCTGTCTGTCTGTTTCCCTACCTGACTCCCCAGCTGTCTGTCTGTCTGTCTGTTTCCCTACCTGACTCCCCAGCTGTCTGTCTGTCTGTCTGTTTCCCTACCTGACTCCCCAGCAGCTGTCTGTCGTCTGTCTGTCTGTCTGTCTGTTGTCTGTCTGTTCCCAACCCTGGCTCACAGCTGTCTGTCTGTCTGTTTCCCTACCTGACTCCCCAGCTGTCTGTCTGTCTGTTTCCTACCTGACTCCCCAGCTGTCTGTCTGTTGTTTCCTACCTGACTCCCAGCTGTCTGTCTGTCTGTTTCCCTACCTGACTCCCCAGCTGTCTGTCTGTCTGTTTCTACCTGACTCCCCAGCTGTCTGTCTATCTGTCTGTTTCCTACCTGACTCCCCAGCTGTCTGTCTGTCTGTTTCTACCTGACTCCCAGCTGTCTGTCTGTCTGTTTCCTACCTGACTCCCCAGCTGTCTGTCTGTCTGTCTGTCTGTTTCCCAACCTGACTCCCAGCTGTCTGTCTGTCTGTTTCTACCTGACTCCCCAGCTGTCTGTCTGTCTGTCTGTCTGTCTGTTTCCCTACCTGACTCCCCAGCTGTCTGTCTGTCTGTCTGTTTCCCAACCTGACTCCCAGCTGTCTGTCTGTCTGTCTGTTTCCCAACCTGACTCCCAGCTGTCTGTCTGTCTGTCTGTCTGTCTGTCTGTCTGTCTGTCTGTCTGTCTGTCTGTCTGTCTGTTTCCTACCTGACTCCCCAGCTGTCTGTCTATCTGTCTGTTTCCCAACCTGACTCCCCAGCTGTCTGTCTGTCTGTCTGTTTCCCTACCTGACTCCCCAGCTGTCTCTGTCTAACTGTCTGTTGTTTCCCTACCTGACTCCCCAGCTGTCTGTCTGTCTGTCTGTCTGTTTCCCAACCTGACTCCCCAGCTGTCTGTCTGTCTGTTTCCCTACATGACTCCCAGCTGTCTGTCTGTCTGTTTCCTACCTGACTCTCAGCTGTCTGTCTGTCTGTTTCCCTACCTGACTCCCAGCTGTCTGTCTGTCTGTTTCCTACCTGACTCCCAGCTGTCTGTCTATCTGTCTGTTTCCCTACCTGACTCCCCAGCTGTCTGTCTGTCTGTTTCCCTACCTGACTCCCCAGCTGTCTGTCTGTCTGTTTCCCTACCTGACTCCCCAGCTGTCTGTCTAACTGTCTGTCTGTTTCCTCCTGACTCTGTCTGTCTGTCTGTTTCCCTACCTGACTCCCCAGCTGTCTGTCTGTCTGTTTCCCTACCTGTCTCCCCAGCTGTCTGTCTGTCTGTTTCCCTACCTGACTCCCCAGCTGTCTGTCTGTCTGTCTGTTTCCTACCTGACTCCCCAGCTGTCTGTCTGTCTGTCTGTTTCCTACCTGACTCCCAGCTGTCTGTCTGTCTGTCTGTCTGTTTCCCAACCTGACTCCCCAGCTGTCTGTCTGTCTGTCTGTTTCCCTACCTGACTCCCCAGCTGTCTGTCTGTCTGTTTCTGTCTACCTGTCTGTCTGTCTGTCTGCTGTCTGTCTGTCTGTTTCCTACCTGACTCCCCAGCTGTCTGTCTGTCTGTTTCCTACCTGACTCGCTGTCTGTCTGTCTGTTTCCCTACCTGACTCCCCAGCTGTCTGTCTGTCTGTCTGTTTCCTACCTGACTCCCCAGCTGTCTGTCTGTCTGTTTCCCTACCTGACTCCCCAGCTGTCTGTCTGTCTGTTTCCCTACCTGACTCACTCAGCTGTCTGTCTGTCTGTCTGTTTCCCAACCTGACTCCCCAGCTGTCTGTCTGTCTGTTTCCTACCTGACTCTGTCTGTCTGTCTGTCTGTTTCCTACCTGACTCCCCAGCTGTCTGTCTGTCTGTCTGTTTCCCTACCTGACTCCCCAGCTGTCTGTCTGTCTGTCTGTTTCCCAACCTGACTCCCCAGCTGTCTGTCTGTCTGTCTGTCTGTCTGTCTGTCTGTCTGCTGTCTGTCTGTCTGTCTGTTTCCCTACCTGACTCCCCAGCTGTCTGTCTATCTGTCTGTTTCCCAGCCTGACTCCCCAGCTGCTGTCTGTCTGTCTGTCTGTTTCCCAACCTGACTCCCAGCTGTCTGTTCTAACTGTCTGTCTGTTTCCCACCTGACTCCCAGCTGTCTGTCTGTCTGTCTGTCTGTCTGTTTCCTAACCTGACTCCCCAGCTGTCTGTCTGTCTGTTTCCCTACCTGACTCCCCAGCTGTCTGTCTGTCTGTCTGTTTCCCTACCTGACTCCCTCCCTGTCTGTCTGTCTGTCATGTCTGTCTGTCTGTCTGTTTCCCCCTGACTCCTCAGCTCCCCAGTCTGTCTGTCTGTCTGTCTGTTTCCCATCCTGATCCCCAGCTGTCCCTCTTTCCCAGCTCTGTTTCCCTACCTGACTCCCAGCTGTCTGTCTCCTGTCTGTTTCCTCCCGACTCCCCAGCTGTCTGTCTGTCTGTTTTCCTCCCTCCCTCCCCAGCTGTCTGTCTGTCTGTTTTCCTCCCCTGACTCATCAGCTGTCTGTCTGTCTGTCTATTTTCCTACCCTGACTCCCAGCTCTGTCTGTATGTCTGTTTTCCTACCTGACTTCCCAGCTGTCTGTCTGTCTGTCTGTCTGTCTGTCTGTTTCCTACCCGACTCCCCAGCTGTCTATCAGTCTAATCCTCCCATGACTCCCCAGCTGTCTGTCTGTCAGCTGTCTGTTTCCCAACCTGACTCCCCAGCTGTCTGTCTCATCTGTCTGCCTCATCCCAACCTGACTCCCCAGCCCTCTGTCTATCTGTCTATTTTACTTGACTCCCTCCCAGCTGTCTGTCTGTCTAATCCCTACCTGACTCCCCAGCTGTCTGTCTAACATCTGTTTTCCTCCTGACTCCTCAGCATCTGTCTGTCTCACTGTTTCCCTCCCTGACTCCCCAGCTGTCCCTCTGTCTGTCTGTTTCCCTACCCGACTCTCATCAGCTGTCTGTCTGTCTATCTGTTTCCTACCTCACTCCCCAGCGTCTGTCTGTCTGTCTGTCTGTCTGTCTGTCTGTCTGTCTGTCTGTCTGTCTGTCTGTCTGTCTGTCTGTCTGTCTGTTTCTCCCCTGACTCCCCAGCTGTCTGTCTGTCTGTCTGTCTGTCTGTCTGTCTGTCTGTCTGTCTGTCTGTCTGTCTGTCTGTCTGTCTGTCTGTCTGTCCTCCGTCTGTCTGTCTGTCTGTCCCTCCCTGTCTGTCTGTCTGTCTGTCTCTCTGTCTGTCTGTCTGTCTGTCTGTCTGTCTGTCTGTCTGTTTCCTACCTGACTCCCCCAGCCCTCCCTCCCTGCCCAGCCCTCCCCCTCCGCAGCCCTCCTCCCTCCCCAGCCCTCCTCCTCTGACGTTGCTTTTCCTTCATTCGGTCCTGGACAAAGCATTGTAACGACGAGACTAGTCTACATTAGGGGGACACATTTATAGAGACAGAAGACCACAGATAATGTGAATGTCAACAATTTTAACACACCACGTGTTTGAGCGACAGAAGGCATGCGGGGAGACTATCCTGCTGTGATCTGATGGACTGTAGCCAGAGGGAATCAACCCGACTGCCACAATGTTCATTTGTAAAGTTAAAAAGTCCTGGCCTGTATGGCGGATGGACGGCATCTCGGTATGTATTTATTTAGAGCATGTAGTGCCTCTATTGGGGTTTCCTGCTTGTAGGCACTGTTATATGACGCTTTTAATCATACAACGATATTCATAAAACTGTTAAACTGGTTACACGTGTAGGCGATAATATGTATTTAATATTAAACCCGTCATCAGAGCGGCATGTCCTCTGTAGCATTAGTAACCTAACCGGTAACATATTGGTCATTGGTAGATGGTGAAGGGCACCAATAGGTCCCGGAGACACCACGTGGTGTCATCAGCACGTTAAGCGCCGGGTACCGGATAGATACCCTATATAAACCACAAAACGTCAGCAAGAGGCACCGGGAAGCCTGGCCTCCTTTCCGCAGCACGGTATCATGGCTATATCTATAAACCTAAACATGGACACGACTTTCCCCTTTATCTCACCGACTCACAGCTTGTATCTAATTCAACCACCGTTTAACCCTGTCATATAGGCTACATTAATGCATTAAAGATTGTGTTACATGGGCTAGGTTGGGAATACATTTGGCCGATGTACATTTTGTTGAAATATATATATACTACTGGCAATAAACAACATTGTAGAAGATTGTTCAAAGCCGTTTTCGCACGTTTATTCTCGTGCCTTTGAACGTGTTCTGTACATGTAATCGCCCGCAGGCTCGAGGGCTTTTTCAATTTTGGCACAAAGACCCGCAGACGCACCTGGAGCCGCTGACTACTGAAGGGAGAGTTTTGTGTTTTGTTTCTTTTAGTAGGTTAATTATAGATTATTTGGATTTTTTTTTATATCAGACTTAATTAAATTCACACATGATGAAATCGGTCTGGTGTTTTGACGCGGACTTAACAATGACTATGTCCTAAAAAATCCAACTCGCCCGTTCAGATGTGGTTTTGTAGCTGGAGACGGTTTTATTTTGAGGCACCGAGGCGCCCAGAGAACTCTGCAGTGGAGAGACATTTAGCGAGTCCCATTTTCCGTTGTCTCGAGAGCTGAAGTTTCTCAACTGCGTCGAGCAGACAGACAGACAGACTGGCTGAGTCGCTAAGGAGGAGAGGAGAACTGGCGTGTGGTCTTGACTCTTTCCAGTATCTAGAGGCTGTGCTGTAACCTAGTCTGTTGTAATGCGCATTCCCGTAGATCCCAGCGCCACGCGGAGGTTTAGCCCACCGTCCGGTAGCCTCCAGCCGGTCCCGGCCAAGATGAACGAGCTCAACACGCCGACCGGGACCGGGCAGCAAGACAGCACAGTGCCAAGGCTGCCTGAGAAACTGGAGCATGGCGGAGATCATAGCGGACCACCTGGCGGAACTGGTCCGGACTGACAGCCCAAACTTCCTCTGCTCGGTTTTACCGTCTCACTGGCGATGCAACAAGACGCTGCCCGTCGCCTTCAAGGTAAATTACATTATTTTTATAACTTATTTAACATATTTATATTTTATATTAAATATATCTGGGTAAAACAACCTTTTTCACTACTTAACTTCAAATATTTTGTAGGCCTACGTAGCAACGGGGAGAAAACGTATTCTTTTTAAATTTCTGTACTGGGGGTTTGGGCTGGGAAAATTAATGTGTTTATGTTTTATAAAATAGTAGGCTATTGCTCTGCCATAAAATTATTTTTACAAATTATAATAATAATTTGTGTTAGGCCTATTCCTATAATATTTAATGTTCGCTATAGCAGGTCTGCAGATGTGGCTGGTTTATTTAAACAGATTTGGATTGAGGAGAGCAGAGCAGACAGAGTCGCGTGTTTCGTAGAGGATTTAATTAACAACGCGTTATTGTGTAAAGCTGATAATTGGGAGCAGCGGGCGTGAAATGGAGACATCTTGTGTATGTTTTAACTTTCATCAACTACATATTTTAAAACCAATGTTCATGACACATCGGTTTTATTGTCTCAGCCGTTGGGAGACAGACAGACAGACAGACAGACTGGTGTTATTAATCACAGCGCCTTTAGATATGATACACTCACGCTTACTGAAATAATTATATTTTCACCACTCAAATTAACTTCGAAATGAGGGACATTTTACATTTGTTGTCCTAATTGTAATTAAATTGAAACATAATTACATCAAATGAAATGCAGGCATACAGCTACCGTTATATACGGTGTCCTAAATAAAACACGAAAATAGATGCGTTTGATGAACATATTACAACATTTCTTAATTTAGGCCTGGATTTTTTCCCCACAATTATACAACTTCATCTGTTCCGTAAATATATATTCATTAATTACGGATGTTGATTTAACAGATAGGCCTAGAGCATTACTGGGAACACCAAATCATATAACTCATCTTTTAATTTGCTGTAAAAAATTATAATGCAAAATAAATACTATATACATTACCTTGCCCTGATAATGTTTTCAATTTTTTTTTCTCCAATGAATACCTGTTTGCCGCTCAATGTAGGCCTATTTTGTTGTCAATGTCATCCATCACAGGCCGCAAGGAGCCTCAAGAACGTTGTTCAAATACAATTTTAAATCATATTAATATAACTAAACACTGATAGAAGATCTATCTGTATACAACGATCATGTTTTGGCATTTTTAGTGTTGACAATACGTTCTAATTTCTCCCTCATGGTCACATAATATGGTTTACATAATATAGCCTTCATAAGTAGAGACTACAGCCGGGGCCGTATGTTCCACCTGTAATGTTTATTCAACTGTAATCAGATGGTAGAGCTAGCCTCCAGCTATCTCGGGTTTACACACTATAATGTTCAAAACGTCCTACTTACTGACATGATGGAGAAGATATTGACATGTGTATATATAAAAATAAAAATATAAGTTTGAAAAGAGTTTTAGATTTTTTTATTTATTTTTTTGAAAATATAATTTTAAAAATAGATTAATCCCATGTAGAACTGAACCATTGTAATGCAGTGTCAGTGAGAAGGCCTCATCCTCAGCCCAACCACCTTTCTACTGAGTCTATTTACTACTATATGAGCTAGTATCATTACATGTCCTACTTGTTTAGCTCTCTGCATTGTTGAGAAAGGGCTTGTCAAATCAGCATTTCACTGTGTAAAGTTTACACCTGTTGTATTCTGTGTTTGTGATGAATCAAATGTGATTGGATTTGAAAGGTCCCTAGGGAAATCTATACCTTTAAACTATCTTGGGCTGTTAATAAAAATAAACAACTGAATTGTAACATACATATGTAATGTAGTAATAGTATAAATACAATTTTTGCCTCTTTTATTTTCTCCCAGTATCAGGTTCAAGTTTCAGTTTCTCCCAGTATCAGTTAGTTTCAGTTTCTCCCAGTATCAGGTTAGATTCAGTTTCTCCCAGTATCAGGTTAGTTTCAGTTTCTCCCAGTATCAGGTAAGTTTCAGTTTCTCCCAGTATCAGGTTAGTTTTATTTTCTCCCAGTATCAGGTTAGTTTTAGTTTCTCCCAGTATCAGGTTAGTTTCAGTTTCTCCCAGTATCAGGTTAGTTTCAGTTTCTCCCAGTATCAGGTTAGTTTTAGTTTCTCCCAGTATCAGGTTAGTTTCAGTTTCTCCCAGTATCAGGTTAGTTTCAGTTTCTCCCAGTATCAGGTTAGTTTTATTTTCTCCCAGTATCAGGTTCGTTTCAGTTTCTCCCAGTATCAGGTTCGTTTCCAGTTTCTCCCAGTATCAGGTTAGTTTCAGTTTCTCCTGTATCAGGTTAGTTTTAGTTTCTCCCAGTATCAGGTTAGTTTCAGTTTCTCCCAGTATCAGGTTAGTTTCAGTTTCTCAGTATCAGGTTAGTTTTATTTTCTCCAGTATCAGGTTAGTTTCAGTTTCTCCAGTATCAGGTTAGTTTCAGTTTCTCCTAGTATCAGGTTAGTTTTAGTTTCTCCCAGTATCAGGTTAGTTTCAGTTTCTCCCTGTGCATCAGGTTAGTTTTATTTTCTCCCCAGTATCAGGTTAGTTTTAGTTTCTCCCAGTATCAGGTTAGTTTTATTTTCTCCCCAGTATTAGGTTATATTCAGTTTCTCCCAGTATTAGGTTAGTTTTATTTTTCCCAGTATCAGGTTAGTTTCAGTTTCTCCCAGTATCAGGTTTGTTTTAGTTTCTCCCAGTATCAGGTTAGTTTTAGTTTCTCCCAGTATCAGGTTAGTTTCAGTTTCTCCCAGTATCAGGTTAGTTTTATTTTCTCCCAGTATCAGGTTAGTTTTAGTTTCTCCCAGTATCAGGTTAGTTTTATTTTCTCCCAGTATTAGGTTATATTCAGTTTCTCCCAGTATTAGGTTAGTTTTATTTTCTCCCAGTATCAGGTTAGTTTCAGTTTCTCCCAGTATCAGGTTCGTTTTAGTTTCTCCCAGTATCAGGTTAGTTTCAGTTTCTCCCAGTATCAGGTTAGCTTTATTTTCTCCCAGTATCAGGTTCGCTTTCAGTTTCTCCCAGTATCAGGTTAGTTTCAGTTTCTCCCAGTATCAGGTTAGTTTCAGTTTCTCCCAGTATCAGGTTAGTTTTAGTTTCTCCCAGTATCAGGTTAGTTTTATTTTCTCCCAGTATCAGGTTAGTTTCAGTTTCTCCCAGTATTAGGTTATATTCAGTTTCTCCTAGTATCAGGTCATTATAATGAGCGATCTAATGAGTTATTTCACCCCAAAACAGTGACAGACATATTCAGCTGTCGAAACTGGTCTGATCTCAAGCTGAATCCACCTAATAGGCAAATCCCTTCTTAACACATCAGGAGAAATCTACAGCCCCCCCAAAAAAAAAGGCTAAGGTATCAAAGGAAAGTTAGGCACCATTTTGTGTGGAGGCTCCGTTCTGTGCTTAGTCATCTATGACATCCCAGCATCCAATCCTCCTCTCCAGGTTGTGGGGTTGGGAGAGGTGACTGATGGGACGGTCGTAACGGTGATGGCGGGGAACGATGAGAACTACTCGGCCGAGCTGCGGAACGCATCGGGAGTGATGAAGAACCAGGTGGCTCGCTTTAACGACCTGCGCTTCGTGGGCCGCAGTGGACGGGGTCAGTGTCTATACTATCTGGATCTATATCTAACTGAATGTAGGCCGCATGTTAGTGTCTATATATTCATATCTACGTACAGTTGAAGTCGGAAGTTTACATACATACACCACCAAATGCATTTAAACCCAGTTTTTCTCAATTCCGGACATTTAATCCTAGTAAAAATTCCCTATTTTAGGTCAGTTAGGATCACCACTTTATTTTAAGAATGTGAAACATCAGAATAATAGTAGAGAGAATTTTTATTTCAGCTTTTATTTCATCACATTCCCAGTGGGTCAGAAGTTTACATACACTCAATTAGGATTTGGTAGCATTTCCTCAAATGTTTCGGGTAGGCTTCCACAAGCTTCCCACATTAAGTTGGGTGCATTTTGGCCCATTCCTCCTGACAGAGCTGGTGTAACTGAGTCAGGTTTGTAGGCCTCTTTGCTCTTTCAGCTCTGACCACAAATGATCTATAGGATTGAGGTCAGGGCTTTGTGATGGCCACTCCAATACCTTGACTTTGTTGTCCTTAAGCCATTTTGCCACAACTTTGGAAGTATGCTTGGGGTCATTGTCCATTTGGAAGACCCATTTGCGATCAAGCTTTAACTTCCTGACTGATGTCTTGAGATGTTGCTTCAGTATATCCACATAATTTCCTCCCTCATGATACCATCTATTTTGTGAAGTGCACCAGTCCCTCCTACAGCAAAGCTAGTCATTCAGCAAAACAAGCCCCTAGTCTGCCTCAGCTAGTCATTCAGCAAAACAAGCCCCTAGTCTGCCTCAGCTAGTCATTCAGCAAAACAAGCCCCTAGTCTGCCTCAGATAGTCACTCAGCAAAACAAGCCCCTAGTCTGCCTCAGCTAGTCATTCAGCAAAACAAGCCCCTAGTCTGCCTCAGCTAGTCACTCAGCAAAACAAGCCCCTAGTCTGCCTCAGCTAGTCACTCAGCAAAACAAGCCCCTAGTCTGCCTCAGCTAGTCATTCAGCAAAACAAGCCCCTAGTCTGCCTCAGATAGTCACTCAGCAAAACAAGCCCCTAGTCTGCCTCAGCTAGTCATTCAGCAAAACAAGCCCCTAGTCTGCCTCAGATAGTCACTCAGCAAAACAAGCCCCTAGTCTGCCTCCAGCTAGTCACTCAGCAAAACAAGCCCCTAGTCTGCCTCAGATAGTCACTCAGCAAAAACAAGCCCCTAGTCTGCCTCAGCTAGTCACTCAGCAAAACAAGCCCCTAGTCTGCCTCAGCTAGTCACTCAGCAAAACAAGCCCCTAGTCTGCCTCAGATAGTCACTCAGCAAAACAAGCCCCTAGTCTGCCTCAGCTACTCATTCAGCAAAACAAGCCCCTAGTCTGCCTCAGATAGTCACTCAGCAAAACAAGCCCCTAGTCTGCCTCAGCTAGTCACTCAGCAAAACAAGCCACATTCAACAGCCCACTAAAAAGCTTAAACTTAATCTGGGCTTTTCTTTAGTTTTGGTTTAATTTTAAGCTAGAAAATACCTTGTTGCAGCCACTATTTAGCCTTTGTTGGACTATGGTGATGTTCTGTACATGAATACCCAAGGGTCCTACCGAGACACACTAGATATGCTCTACCAATCTGCTCTTAGATCTGTAACAAACACAAAACCCTCCTTAATAACCGTAAATGACAGACTAACGTGTTACTCTACAAGGCCTTCTTAGGGAGGCTGCTAGTATATTTCAGCATTTTATTCAACCTACAGACTCATGGACACGACCGTCTGAGATCTCAAAATTGCATTTTATAAAATATTCCAAACCCAAGAAGGGTAGGAGTGCTTTTAGCTTTGCTGCCCAGTCATTGTGGAGCATTTTACTAAAAGATTTAAAGCGACATACTTTTATTTTGATGATTTATTTAATTCCTGGATTGGAGGACTGTTGACCACACACTGTTCACCTGTTGACCTGTTGACCACATACTGTTCACCTGTTGACCTGTTGACCACATACTGTTGACCACATACTGTTGACCTGTTGACCACATACTGTTGACCACATGCTGTTGACCACATACTGTTGACCACATGCTGTTGACCTGTTGACCACATACTGTTGACCACATGCTGTTGACCACATACTGTTGACCTGTTGACCACATACTGTTGACCACATACTGTTGACCTGTTGACCACATACTGTTGACCACATGCTGTTGACCTGTTGACCACATACTGTTGACTACATGCTGTTGACCTGTTGACCACATACTGTTGACCACATGCTGTTGACCTGTTGACCACATACTGTTGACTACATGCTGTTGACTACATACTGTTGACCTGTTGACCACATACTGTTGACCACATACTGTTGACCTGTTGACCACATACTGTTGACCACATGCTGCTGACCACATGCTGTTGACCTGTTGACCACATACTGTTGACCACATACTGTTGACCTGTTGACCACATACTGTTGACCACATACTGTTGACCACATGCTGTTGACCACATGCTGTTGACCACATACTGTTGACCTGTTGACCACATACTGTTGACCACATACTGTTGACCACATACTGTTGACCTGTTGACCACATACTGTTGACCACATACTGTTGACCACATACTGTTGACCACATACTGTTGACCACATACTGTTGACCACATACTGTTGACCACATGCTGTTGACCACATGCTGTTGACCACATACTGTTGACCACATACTGTTGACCTGTTGACCACATACTGTTGACCACATACTGTTGACCACATGCTGTTGACCTGTTGACCACATACTGTTGACCTGTTGACCACATACTGTTGACCTGTTGACCACATACTGTTGACCACATGCTGTTGACCTGTTGACCACATACTGTTGACCTGTTGACCTGTTGACCACATGCTGTTGACCTGTTGACCACATGCTGTTGACCACATGCTGTTGACCTGTTGACCACATACTGTTGACCACATGCTGTTGACCTGTTGACCACATACTGTTGACCACATGCTGTTGACCTGTTGACCACATACTGTTGACCACATACTGTTGACCTGTTGACCACATACTGTTGACCACATGCTGTTGACCACATACTGTTGACCACATACTGTTGACCTGTTGACCACATGCTGTTGACCACATACTGTTGACCACATACTGTTGACCACATACTGTTGACCTGTTGACCACATACTGTTGACCTGTTGACCACATACTGTTGACCACATACTGTTGACTACATGCTGTTGACCACATACTGTTGACCACATACTGTTGACCACATACTGTTGACCTGTTGACCACATACTGTTGACCACATACTGTTGACCACATACTGTTGACCTGTTGACCACATACTGTTGACCACATACTGTTGACCTGTTGACCACATACTGTTGACCTGTTGACCACATACTGTTGACCACATACTGTTGACCTGTTGACCACATACTGTTGACCTGTTGACCACATACTGTTGACCACATACTGTTGACCTGTTGACCACATACTGTTGACCACATACTGTTGACCACATACTGTTGACCTGTTGACCACATACTGTTGACCTGTTGACCACATACTGTTGACCACATGCTGTTGACCTGTTGACCACATGCTGTTGACCACATACTGTTGACCACATACTGTTGACCACATACTGTTGACCTGTTGACCACATACTGTTGACCTGTTGACCACATACTGTTGACCACATACTGTTGACCACATACTGTTGACCACATACTGTTGACCTGTTGACCACATACTGTTGACCACATGCTGTTGACCTGTTGACCACATGCTGTTGACCTGTTGACCACATACTGTTGACCTGTTGACCACATACTGTTGACCACATGCTGTTGACCTGTTGACCACATGCTGTTGACTACATGCTGTTGACCACATGCTGTTGACCTGTTGACCACATACTGTTGACCTGTTGACCACATACTGTTGACCACATACTGTTGACCTGTTGACCACATACTGTTGACCTGTTGACCTGTTGACCACATACTGTTGACCACATACTGTTGACCTGTTGACCACATACTGTTGACCTGTTGACCACATGCTGTTGACCACATACTGTTGACCTGTTGACCACATACTGTTGACCTGTTGACCACATACTGTTGACCACATACTGTTGACCTGTTGACCACATACTGTTGACCTGTTGACCACATACTGTTGACCACATACTGTTGACCTGTTGACCACATACTGTTGACCACATACTGTTGACCTGTTGACCACATACTGTTGACCACATACTGTTGACCACATACTGTTGACCACATACTGTTGACCTGTTGACCACATACTGTTGACCACATACTGTTGACCTGTTGACCACATACTGTTGACCACATACTGTTGACCTGTTGACCACATACTGTTGACCACATACTGTTGACCACATACTGTTGACCACATACTGTTGACCTGTTGACCACATGCTGTTGACCTGTTGACCACATACTGTTGACCACATACTGTTGACCACATACTGTTGACCTGTTGACCACATACTGTTGACCACATACTGTTGACCTGTTGACCACATACTGTTGACCACATACTGTTGACCACATACTGTTGACTACATACTGTTGACCACATACTGTTGACCTGTTGACCACATACTGTTGACCACATACTGTTGGACTACATACTGTTGACCACATACTGTTGACCTGTTGACCACATACTGTTGACCACATGCTGTTGCATCTTCTTATACTTTTATCTGTCTACCAATCGATGCCCTTCTTTGGGAGCCAATGGAAAACCTCCTTGATCTTTGTGTTTGAATCTGTTTGAAATTCACTGCTCTACTGAGGGACCTTACAGATACTTGTATGTGTGAGGTACAGAGATGAGGTAGTCATTCAACCATCATGTTAATTAAACACTATTATTGCACACAGAGTGAGTCCATGCATCTTATTATAAGACTTTTCAGGCAAATTTCTCCTCCTGACTTTATTTACTAATTGACATTTCCAAGTCCAGAACAGACACAGTACTACGGAGAGCCATGGCTACATGGAACTCTATTCCACAGTACTACATAGAGCCATGACTACATGGAACTCTATTCCACAGTACTACATAGAGCCATGACTACATGGAACTCTATTCCACAGTACTACATAGAGCCATGACTACATGGAACTCTATTCCACAGTACTACATAGAGCCATGGCTACATGGAACTCTATTCCACAGTACTACATAGAGCCATGACTACATGGAAATCTATTCCACAGTACTACATAGAGCCATGACTACATGGAACTCTATTCCACAGTACTACATAGAGACATGACTACATGGAACTCTATTCCACAGTACTACATAGAGCCATGACTACATGGAACTCTATTCTACAGTACTACATAGAGCCATGACTACATGGAACTCTATTCCACAGTACTACATAGAGCCATGACTACATGGAACTCTATTCCACAGTACTACATAGAGCCATGACTACATGGAACTCTATTCCACAGTACTACATAGAGCCATGACTACATGGAACTCTATTCCACAGTACTA
>NW_026282247.1:0-6416 GCF_023373465.1 Oncorhynchus keta | reverse complement strand
ATTATGACAGACCAGCTAGATCTACTGTCTCTGTTATATTATGACAGACCTGGTAGATACACTGTCTCTATTATATTATGACAGACCAGCTAGATCTACTGTCTCTATTATATTATGACAGACCAGCTTGATCTACTGTCTCTATGTCTCTATTGTACTATGACAGACCAGCTAGATCTACTGTCTCTATTATACTATGACAGACCAGGTAGATTCGTCTATTATATTATGACAGACCAGCTAGATCTACTGTCTCTATTATGTTATGACAGACCAGCTAGATCTACTGTCTCTATGTCTCTATTGTACTATGACAGACCAGCTAGATCTACTGTCTCTATTATACTATGACAGACCAGGTAGATCTACTGTCTATTATATTATGACAGACCAGCTAGATCTACTGTCTCTATTATATTATGACAGACCAGCTAGATCTACTGTCTCTATTATATTATGACAGACCAGCTAGATCTACTGTCTCTATTATATTATGACAGACCAGCTAGATCTACTGTCTCTATTATATTTTGACATACCAGGTAGATCTACTGTCTCTGTTATATTATGACAGACCAGCTAGATCTACTGTCTCTGTTATATTATGACAGACCAGCTTGATCTACTGTCTCTATTATGTTATGACAGACCAGCTAGATCTACTGTCTCTATGTCTCTATTGTACTATGACAGACCAGCTAGATCTACTGTCTCTATTGTATTATGACAGACCAGCTAGATCTACTGTCTCTATTATATTTTGACATACCAGGTAGATCTACTGTCTCTGTTATATTATGACAGACCAGCTAGATCTACTGTCTCTGTTATATTATGACAGACCAGCTTGATCTACTGTCTCTATTATGTTATGACAGACCAGCTAGATCTACTGTCTCTATGTCTCTATTGTACTATGACAGACCAGCTAGATCTACTGTCTCTATTATATTATGACAGACCAGCTTGATCTACTGTCTCTATTATGTTATGACAGACCAGCTAGATCTACTGTCTCTATTATATTATGACAGACCAGGTCGATATACTGTCTCTAATATATTATGACAGACCAGGCCGATATACTGTCTCTATTATATTATGACAGACCAGCTAGATCTACTGTCTCTATTATATTATGACAGACCAGCTAGATCTACTGTCTCTTCTGTATTACCAGCTTGATCTACTCTCTCTATTATGTTATGACAGACCAGCTAGATCTACTGTCTCTATGTCTCTATTGTACTAATGACAGACCAGCTAGATCTACTGTCTCTATTATACTATGACAGACCAGGTAGATCTACTGTCTCTATTATATTATAACAGACCAGCTAGATCTACTGTGTCTATTATATTATGACAGACCAGCTAGATCTACTGTCTCTTCTGTATTATGACAGACCAGGTCGATATACTGTCTCTATTATATTATGACAGACCAGGCCGATTTACTGTCTCTATTATATTGGCGACAGACCAGCTAGATCTACTGTCTCTATTATATTATGACAGACCAGCTAGATCTACTGTCTCTTCTGTATTATGACAGACCAAGTCGATATACTGTCTCTATTATATTATGACAGACCAGGTCGATATACTGTCTCTATTATATTATGACAGACCAGGTAGATATACTGTCTCTATTATATTATGACAGACCAGCTAGATCTACTGTGTCTATTATATTATGACAGACCAGCTAGATCTACTGTCTATTATATTATGACAGACCAGCTAGATATACTGTCTATTTTATTATGACAGACCAGCTAGATCTACTGTCTCTATTGTATTATGACAGACCAGCTAGATCTACTGTCTCTAATATATTATGAGAGACCAGGTAGATATACTGACTCCATTATAAAATGACAGACCAGCTAGATCTATTCTCGCTATTGTATTATGACAGACCAGCTAGATCAATTGTCTCTATTATAATATGACAGACCAGCTAGATCTACTGTCTCTATTATAATATGACAGACCGGCTAGATCTACTGTCTCTATTATATTATGACAGACCAGCTAGATCTACTCTCTATTGTATTATGACAGACCAGCTAGATCTACTATCTCTATTATATTATGACAGACCAGCTAGATCTAGTGTCTCTATTATATTATGACAGACCAACTAAATCTACTGTCTCTATTATATTTTGACAGACCAGGTAGATCTACTGTCTCTATTATATTATGACAGACCAGCTAGATCTACTGTCTCTATTATATTTTGACAGACCAGGTAGATCTACTGTCCCTATTATACTATGACAGACCAGCTAGATCTACTGTCTCTATTCTAATTTGACAGACCAGGTAGATCTACTATCTCAATTATAATATGACAGACCAGCTAGATCTACTGTCTCTATTATATTTTGACATACCAGGTAGATCTACTGTCTCTGTTATATTATGACAGACCAGCTAGATCTACTGTCTCTGTTATATTATGACAGACCTGGTAGATACACTGTCTCTATTATATTATGACAGACCAGCTAGATCTACTGTCTCTATTATATTATGACAGACCAGCTTGATCTACTGTCTCTATGTCTCTATTGTACTATGACAGACCAGCTAGATCTACTGTCTCTATTATACTATGACAGACCAGGTAGATCTACTGTCTATTATATTATGACAGACCAGCTAGATCTACTGTCTCTATTATGTTATGACAGACCAGCTAGATCTACTGTCTCTATGTCTCTATTGTACTATGACAGACCAGCTAGATCTACTGTCTCTATTATACTATGACAGACCAGGTAGATCTACTGTCTATTATATTATGACAGACCAGCTAGATCTACTGTCTCTATTATATTATGACAGACCAGCTAGATCTACTGTCTCTATTATATTATGACAGACCAGCTAGATCTACTGTCTCTATTATATTATGACAGACCAGCTAGATCTACTGTCTCTATTATATTTGACATACCAGGTAGATCTACTGTCTCTGTTATATTATGACAGACCAGCTAGATCTACTGTCTCTGTTATATTATGACAGACCAGCTTGATCTACTGTCTCTATTATGTTATGACAGACCAGCTAGATCTACTGTCTCTATGTCTCTATTGTACTTCATGACAGACCAGCTAGATCTACTGTCTCTATTGTATTATGACAGACCAGCTAGATCTACTGTCTCTATTATATTTGACATACCAGGTAGATCTACTGTCTCTGTTATATTATGACAGACCAGCTAGATCTACTGTCTCTGTTATATTATGACAGACCAGCTTGATCTACTGTCTCTATTATGTTATGACAGACCAGCTAGATCTACTGTCTCTATGTCTCTATTGTACTATGACAGACCAGCTAGATCTACTGTCTCTATTATATTATGACAGACCAGCTTGATCTACTGTCTCTATTATGTTATGACAGACCAGCTAGATCTACTGTCTCTATTATATTATGACAGACCAGGTCGATATACTGTCTCTAATATATTATGACAGACCAGGCCGATATACTGTCTCTATTATATTATGACAGACCAGCTAGATCTACTGTCTCTATTATATTATGACAGACCAGCTAGATCTACTGTCTCTTCTGTATTACCAGCTTGATCTACTCTCTATTATGTTATGACAGACCAGCTAGATCTACTGTCTCTATTATATTATAAATAGTCTCTATTGTACTATTATATTATGACAGACCAGCTAGATCTACTGTCTCTATTATACTATGACAGACCAGGTAGATCTACTGTCTCTATTATTATAACAGACCAGCTAGATCTACTGTCTCTATTATATTATGACAGACCAGCTAGATCTACTGTCTCTTCTGTATTATGACAGACCAGCTAGATCTACTGTCTCTATTATATTATGACAGACCAGGCCGATATACTGTCTCTATTATATTATGACAGACCAGCTAGATCTACTGTCTCTATTATATTATGACAGACCAGTTAGATCTACTGTCTCTATTGTATTATGACAGACCAAGTCGATATACTGTCTCTATTATATTATGACAGACCAGCTAGATATACTGTCTCTATTATATTATGACAGACCAGGTAGATATACTGTCTCTATTATATTATGACAGACCAGCTAGATCTACTGTGTCTATTATATTATGACAGACCAGCTAGATCTACTGTCTATTATATTATGACAGACCAGCTAGATCTACTGTCTCAATTTTATTACATGACAGACCAGCTAGATCTACTGTCTCTATTGTATTATGACAGACCAGCTAGATCTACTGTCTCTATTATATTATGAGAGACCAGGTAGATCTACTGTCTCTATTATATTATGACAGACCAGCTAGATCTACTGTCTCTATTATATTATGACAGACCAGCTAGATCTACTGTCTCTATTATAATATGACAGACCAGCTAGATCTACTTGTCTCTATTATAATATGACAGACCGGTAGATCTACTGTCTCTATTATATTATGACAGACCAGCTAGATCTACTGTCTCTATTGTATTATGACAGACCAGCTAGATCTACTATTATATTATGACTCTAGTGTATATATTATGACAGACCAACTAAATCTACTGTCTCTATTATATTTGACAGACCAGGTAGATCTACTGTCTCTATTATATTATGACAGACCAGCTAGATCTACTGTCTCTATTATATTTGACAGACCAGGTAGATCTACTGTCCCTCTTATACTATGACAGACCAGCTAGATCTACTGTCTCTATTATATTATGACAGACCAGCTAGATCTACTGTCTCTATTATATTATGACAGACCAGCTAGATCTACTGTCTCTATTATAAAATGACAGACCAGGTAGATATACTGTCTCTATTATATTATGACAGACCAGCTAAATCTACTGTCTCTATGTCTCTATTATGGTATGACAGAGCAGCTAAATCTACTGTCTCTATGTCTCTATTATGGTATGACAGAGCAGCTAAATGTACTGTCTCTATTGTATTATGACAGACCAGCTAGATCTACTGTCTCTATTGTATTATGATAGACCAGCTGATCTACTGTCTCTATTATATTATAACAGACCAGCTAGATGTACTGTGTCTATTATATTATGACAGACCAGCTAGATCTACTGTCTCTTCTGTATTATGACAGACCAGGTCGATATACTGTCTCTATTATATTATGACAGACCAGGTAGATATACTGTCTCTATTATATTATGACAGACCAGCTAGATCTACTGTGTCTATTATATTATGACAGACCAGCTAGATCTACTGTCTATTATATGATGACAGACCAGCTAGATATACTGTCTATTTTATTATGACAGACGAGCTAGATCTACTGTCTCTATTGTATTATGACAGACCAGCTAGATCTACTGTCTCTATTATATTATGCGAGACCAGGTAGATATACTGACTCCATTATAAAATGACAGACCAGCTAGATCTATTCTCGCTATCGTATTATGACAGACCAGCTAGATCAATTGTCTCTATTATAATATGACAGACCAGCTAGATCTATTGTCTCTATTATAATATGACAGACCGGCAGATCTACTGTCTCTATTATATTATGACAGACCAGCTAGATCTATTGTCTCAATTATAATATGACATTATGACAACAGACCAGCTAGATCTACTGTCTCTATTGTATTATGACTGACCAGCTAGATCTACTATCTCTATTATATTATGACAGACCAGCTAGATCTAGTGTCTCTATTATATTGTGACAGACCAACTAAATCTACTGTCTCTATTATATTTTGACAGACCAGGTAGATCTACTGTCTCTATTATATTATGACAGACCAGCTAGATCTACTGTCTCTATTATATTTTGACAGACCAGGTAGATCTACTGTCCCTATTATACCATGACAGACCAGCTAGATCTAGTGTCTCTATTATATTATGACAGACCAACTAAATCTACTGTCTCTATTATATTTTGACAGACCAGGTAGATCTACTGTCTCTATTATATTATGACAGACCAGCTAGATCTACTGTCTCTATTATATTTTGACAGACCAGGTAGATCTACTGTCCCTATTATACCTTTCATGACAGACCAGCTAGACCTACTGTCTCTATTATATTATGACAGACCAGCTAGATCTATTGTCTCTATTATAATATGACATTATGACAGACCAGCTAGATCTACTGTCTCTATTGTATTATGACAGACCAGCTAGATCTACTAGCCCTATTATATTATGACAGACCAGCTAGATCTAGTGTCTCTATTATGTTATGACAGACCAACTAAATCTACTGTCTCTATTATATTTTGACAGACCAGGTAGATCTACTGTCTCTATTATATTATGACAGACCAGCCAGATCTACTGTGTCTATTATATTATGACAGACCAGCTAGATCTACTGTCTATTATATTATGACAGACCAG
>NW_026282246.1:0-55117 GCF_023373465.1 Oncorhynchus keta | reverse complement strand
CCGTGTCAGAGAGAAGTAGCCTTAAAAACACACAGGAAGAGGACCGTGTCAGAGAGAAGTAGCCTTAAAAACACACAGGAAGGAGACCGTGTCAGAGAGAAGTAGCCTTAAAAACACACAGGAAGGAGACCGTGTCAGAGAGAAGTAGCCTTAAAAACACAGGAAGGAGACCGTGTCAGAGAGAAGTAGCCTTAAAAACACACAGGAAGGAGACCGTGTCAGAGAGAAGTAGCCTTAAAAACACACAGGAAGGAGACCGTGTCAGAGAGAAGTAGCCTTAAAAACACACAGGAAGAAGACCGTGTCAGAGAGAAGTAGCCTTAAAAACACACAGGAAGAAGACGTGTCAGAGAGAAGAAGAAGGAATGTTGTTTTACCAAAAATGTCCAATATTTATAAACTCAATATTTATAATTTTATTTATAATATTTATCAACTCTGTGTTTTGCTCCTGGGTACAGATCTAAAACTGATCTAAGATCAGCGTTCTAGAGGCAACCAGGCGTAGTTATCTCACCAGCATGCGTCGGTTCTTCTTCCTAGGGTTGGTCTCGTCCACGTTCTTATAGAAGCTGAAGTCCAACTGCTGTGTGTTCCTCAGGGTGCCGTTAGAGAACTGAACTGTTGAGGAGAAAGACCCGGGGGATTGATGATTGACATGAATGCGTATGTATGTGTGAGGATGCTGTTAATCGACCACAGCTCTGCCTTCAATACCATAGTGCCCTCTATGCTCACCACAAAGCTCAGAGACATTTAAAAAAATGGTATGCATTAGTTAATTTGACTCTTGGGAAGTAGATAAAGGACTTCAATGACAAAATCCCGAAGTTACTATACATTTAACGTCACTGCGTTAACATGAGCGCACCCACGTGTACTACGGAACAGGGTGGATTTACGTGTTGTCAATTATTGGAGACGCTTAAAATTGCAATCTTGTATTTAAAATGAATAATTAGTCCGTAACATAAATAGTCATATTTACCAATAGCAGCTTTATCGTCTTCTCTCTCCTCTTCACAGCAAACCAATGTGCAGTTGGCATCCATGTTTGTTGTCAGTCAGCGGACCTTAAAAAAAAAAAAAACGGAAATATATTCACCCTCCACACACACACACAAAAACCCACAGCGACACCCGATGGCGAGGAGTGGTACTGCAACTCGTTAACACGGTGCGCTGATAGGAGTGTAGCGCCCCCTACAGAGTCTGGGAGGAGAGGAAAAACATCAACCATCAACCCCCAGCCACCGCACCCCCTCCCTCCCTGAGAAGACCCTGTTTTGGGGGGGTAACAAAACCTACATTTAGATGATTTCAAAGTAACTAAAATGGAGTCGTAGCTATTTAGCTGTGTTGTTGTCTGTGTCCTTTTTGGAGGGGGAGGGGGACATCCACCATCGAGCTCCAGACACCGCACCCCCTCCCTGAGAAGACCCTCTTTGGGTTAAAAAAAAACTAAATTTAGATTCGTTCAAAGTAACAACATGGAGTCATAGCTATTTAGCCGTGTTGGTGTCTGTGTCCTTTTTTTTTTTGGAGGGGGTTTTAAACCTAGTCGGGTTTCCCACATATTGACCAATGTGACTGTGAGCACCCGGAGAAGCGTTATTAGCGGCCCATGAAGAGCCGTCGAGCCGTCGGTAAGTCCTCCTTCTGTCCGGTCGAGTGGACTTGATGAACCCCGGTCCGTCCACCCTGACCCGTGGAGGAGTAGAGCACCGACAACACCACACAAGGTAACCAACCGGCGGCTAAACATTAGCAAGCTAGCTTTAGACTGTTTATGTTGTATTATATCATCATGTTTATTGTTTTATTTGTGTTATATCGATGTTGCATTTTTTTTTTTTGTTGCTTTGCTGCTTTCTAGGGGATGAGACTTGACAGATGTTAATAATAACGTTAAGCAAATCTATCTAGGTAGTTAGCATTAGCTAATGATAATAACAGGTAGTTAGCATTAGCTAATGATAATAACAGGTAGTTAGCATTAGCTAATGATAATAACAGGTAGTTAGCATTAGCTAATGATAATAACAGGTAGTTAGCATTAGCTAATGATAATAACAGGTAGTTAGCATTAGCCATTAGCCATTGTAGCCGTACACCTAAGCGAGCAAACATAATAATTGTACTTCGATGAGCTGATGTTGTTCTCCTTGGTTGTTATTATAAACAAAACCCCAAAACATGTCGGTCATGCTAGCTAAGATACTTCACCGCAAATCACTGTTATTTATTTTTAACACAGCCTTTCTCAAAAAGTTAGCAAGTAGCTAACTAGCTAGATAACTGAATATCCAGTTGCTGACTTGCTAGTTAGTTTAGCTCCTTGGTTTAGTTATTATTTAGCTTGGCGGTTGAGCTTGCTTAGCTTACTTAGTTTCAGCTTGGCTTAGGCTTTAGCTTTTAGCTTGGCTTAGTTTAGCTTGGCTTGGCTTAGTTTAGCTTGGCTTAGCTTGATTAGTTTACTGAATATCCAGTTGGCTTAGTTTAGCTTGGCTTGGCTTAGTTTAGTTTTAGTTTGCTTGGCTTGGCTTGGCTTGGCTTGGCTTAGTTTAGCTTGGCTTGGTTTAGCTTGGCTTAGTTTAGCTTGGCTTAGTTTAGCTTGGCTTGGTTTAGCTTGGCTTGGTTTAGCTTGGCTTGGCTTGGCTTGGCTTAGTTTGGCTTAGCTTGGCTTAGTTTGGCTTTTGGCTTGGCTTAGTTTAGCTTGGCTTAGTTTAGCTTGGCTTAGTTTAGCTTGGCTTGGCTTGGCTTGGCTTGGTTTAGTTTAGCTTGGCTTAGTTTAGCAATGATGGTATTCACCAGACTGGGGAGGGGGAGAGTCTCTCTGATCGGCTTGGCTTAACAGATATCACTAGTTATTTAGTTAGATAGGTGTCTAGACGTCAAACTGTACAGTTTCCTTGCTTGTACTTTGACTAATGTCTTCGCATAGACATACTGGCTTTCATTTCACACATTTTTGACATATTCTCTTCAATATCGTTACTAGTTCCCCACTTTCACTTAACCGTGGAATAGTCTATGCAATAGCTTCAACAAGACATCTATGATCTATTTGTTAATATATTCAACTAATTAATTGTGATAGCTAGTGTAGCTACTGCCCTTCTACAGCATGTCATATTCAAAGCATTGACCATAGTCTACTGTAATGTCCCCTCCACTGACAGTCAATTTAAAGCTAACTTTTTAATCAATCAAAGGTTTTGTCAGGAAGAGGACCTCATTTTCCTCACATTTATTACACAACAGATTTTTTTTACAATCCTGTTTCCTCCCTCCCATCCTCCCTCCCTCCCATCCTCCCCCCTTTCCTCCTTCTTCCCTTTCTCTCCCCCCTCCCTTCCTCTCTTTCCCCTCCCCTCCCTCCCTCCCCTCCTCCCCTTCCTCCCCCTTCCCTTTCCCCCCTTCCTCCCCTCCCCATCCTCCCCCCTTCCTCCCATCCTCCCCCTTCCCTCCCCCCTCCCCTTCCTCCTCTCCCCTTCCCTTCCTCCCCCTTCCTTCCTCCCTCCCCTCTCCCTCCCATCCTCCCCCTTCCCTTTCTCCCCCCTTCCCTTTCTCTCCCCCTTCCTTCCTCTCTTTCCTCTCCCATCCCTCCCTCCCATCCTCCCCCTTTCCTCCTTCTCCCCTTCCCTTCCTCCCCTTCCCTTCCTCTCCCCCTCCCTTCCTCTCCCTCCTCCCTCCCTTTCTCCCCTCCTCCCTTTCTCCCCTCCTCCCTCCCTCCCCCTCCCCCCCCCTCCCTTCCTCTCCCCTCCTCCCTTTCTCCCCTCCTCCCTTTCTCCCCTCCTCCCTTTCCCCCCTCCTCCCTTTCTCCCTTCCTCTCCCTCCCTTCCTCTCCCCTCCCTTCCTCTCCCCTTCCCTTCCTCTCCCCCTCCTTCCATGCAGGTCATGGACTTCCCGGGCCACTTCAACCAGGTAAAATGCAAACAACTTTATGATTTCTGTCAGTAAATGAAAAAGAAAACGCTCTAACAATAAAGTGTATTGTTTTCATAATAATATAATATAGACCATTTGGCAAACGCCTTTGTCTGAAGCGACTTAAAGTCGCGCGTTCCTACATTTTCACATGTACGCGTGGCCTCAGCGGGAATCGAACCCACGAGCCGTGCTCTAGCTAGCGACTGAGCCACACGTGATTCATATTGTTATTATAGGTCTTCCAGCAGCTGAACTACCAGCGCGTCCACGGCCAGCTGTGTGACTGTGTCATTGTGGTGGGCAGCCGCCATTTTAAGGCCCACCGCTCGGTGCTGGCGGCTTGCAGCACTCACTTCAGAGCCCTGTTCACCGTCGCCCAGGGAGACGCCAGCATGAACATGATACAACTGGACAGCGAGGTGAGGATGATGATGGTGATGATTAAGATGAGGATGATGAGTATTACGGGTGATGAGGATGATGATGGTGATGATTAAGATGAGGATGATGAGTTTATAACAGGGGTGATGAGGATGATGAATCTATAACAGGGGTGATGAGGATGATGAGTCTATAACAGGGGTGATGAGGATGATGAGTCTATAACAGGGGTGATGAGGATGATGAGTCTATAACAGGGGTGATGAGGATGATGAGTCTATAACAGGGGTGATGAGGATGATGAGTCTATAACAGGGGTGATGAGGATGATGAGTCTATAACAGGGGTGATGAGGATGATGAATCTATAACAGGGGTGATGAGGATGATGAGTCTATAACATGGGTGATGAGGATGATGAGTTTATTACAGGGGTGATGAGGATGATGAATCTATAACAGGGGTCATGAGGATGATGAATGTTGGATGGGGGATAACAGGGGTGATGAGGATGATGAGTTTATTACAGGGGTGATGAGGATGAGTTTATAACAGGGGTGATGAGGATGATGATCTATAACAGGGGTGATGAGGATGATGAATCTATAACAGGGTGATGAGGATGATGAGTTTATAACAGGGGTGATGAGGATGATGATCTATAACAGGGGTGATGAGGATGATGAATCTATAACAGGGGTGATGAGGATGATGAGTCTATAACAGGGGTGATGAGGATGATGAATCTATAACAGGGGTGATGAGGATGATGAGTTTATAACAGGGGTGATGAGGATGATGATCTATAACAGGGGTGATGAGGATGATGAGTCTATAACAGGGGTGATGAGGATGATGAGTCTATAACAGGGGTGATGAGGATGAGGAGTCTATAACAGGGGTGATGAGGATGATGAGTCTATAACAGGGGTGATGAGGATGATGAGTCTATAACAGGGGTGATGAGGATGATGAGTCTATAACAGGGGTGATGAGGATGATGAGTCTATAACAGGGGTGATGAGGATGATGAGTCTATAACAGGGGTGATGAGGATGATGAGTCTATAACAGGGGTGATGAGGATGATGAGTCTATAACAGGGGTGATGAGGATGATGAGTCTATAACAGGGGTGATGAGGATGATGAGTCTATAACAGGGGTGATGAGGATGATGAGTCTATAACAGGGGTGATGAGGATGATGAGTTTATAACAGGGGTGATGAGGATGATGAGTCTATAACAGGGGTGATGAGGATGATGAGTCTATAACAGGGGTGATGAGGATGATGAGTCTATAACAGGGGTGATGAGGATGATGAGTCTATAACAGGGGTGATGAGGATGATGAGTCTATAACAGGGGTGATGAGGATGATGAGTTTATTACAGGGGTGATGAGGATGAGTTTATAACAGGGGTGATGAGGATGATGAGTTTATAACAGGGGTGATGAGGATGATGAGTAACGGTTGATGAAGATGATGAGTCTAACGGGTGATGAGGATGATGTGTCTATAACAGGGGTGATGAGGATGATGAGTCTATAACAGGGGTGATGAGGATGATGAGTTTATAACAGGGGTGATGAGGATGATGAGTCTAGGGTGATGAGGATGATGAGTTTATAACAGGGGTGATGAGGATGATGAGTTTATAACAGGGGTGATGAGGATGATGAGTCTAACGGGTGATGAGGATGATGAGTTTATTACAGGGGTGATGAGGATGAGTTTATAACAGGGGTGATGAGGATGATGAGTAACGGTTGATGAAGATGATGAGTCTAACGGGTGATGAGGATGATGAGTTTATTACAGGGGTGATGAGGATGAGTTTATAACAGGGGTGATGAGGATGATGAGTAACGGGTGATGAGGATGATGAGTCTATAACAGGGGTGATGAGGATGATGAGTCTATAACAGGGGTGATGAGGATGATGAGTCTATAACAGGGGTGATGAGGATGATGAGTTTATAACAGGGGTGATGAGGATGATGAGTCTATAACAGGGGTGATGAGGATGATGAGTCTATAACAGGGGTGATGAGGATGATGAGTCTATAACAGGGGTGATGAGGATGATAAGTCTATAACAGGGGTGATGAGGATGATGAGTCTATAACAGGGGTGATGAGGATGATGAGTCTATAACAGGGGTGATGAGGATGATGAGTCTAATGGGTGATGAGGATGATGAGTTTATTACAGGGGTGATGAGGATGATGAGTTTATAACAGGGGTGATGAGGATGATGAGTTTATAACAGGGGTGATGAGGATGATGAGTTTATTACAGGGGTGATGAGGATGAGTTTATAACAGGGGTGATGAGGATGATGAGTAACGGTTGATGAAGATGATGAGTCTAACGGGTGATGAGGATGATGAGTTATAACAGGGGTGATGAGGATGATGAGTCTATAACAGGGGTGATGAGGATGATGAGTCTATAACAGGGGTGATGAGGATGATGAGTCTATAACAGGGGTGATGAGGATGATGAGTCTATAACAGGGGTGATGAGGATGATGAGTCTATAACAGGGGTGATGAGGATGATGAGTTTATAACAGGGGTGATGAGGATGATGAGTTTATAACAGGGGTGATGAGGATGATGAGTTTATAACAGGGGTGATGAGGATGATGAGTCTATAACAGGGGTGATGAGGATGATGAGTCTATAACAGGGGTGATGAGGATGATGAGTCTATAACAGGGGTGATGAGGATGATGAGTCTATAACAGGGGTGATGAGGATGATGAGTAACGGGTGATGAGGATGATGAGTCTATAACAGGGGTGATGAGGATGATGAGTTTATAACAGGGGTGATGAGGATGATGAGTTTATAACAGGGGTGATGAGGATGATGAGTCTATAACAGGGGTGATGAGGATGATGAGTTTATAACAGGGGTGATGAGGATGATGAGTTTATAACAGGGGTGATGAGGATGATGAGTTTATAACAGGGGTGATGAGGATGATGAGTCTATAACAGGGGTGATGAGGATGATGAGTCTATAACAGGGGTGATGAGGATGATGAGTCTATAACAGGGGTGATGAGGATGATGAGTCTATAACAGGGGTGATGAGGATGATGAGTCTATAACAGGGGTGATGAGGATGATGAGTCTATAACAGGGGTGATGAGGATGATGAGTCTATAACAGGGGTGATGAGGATGATGAGTCTATAACAGGGGTGATGAGGATGATGAGTCTATAACAGGGGTGATGAGGATGATGAGTCTATAACAGGGGTGATGAGGATGATGAGTCTATAACAGGGGTGATGAGGATGATGAGTAACGGTTGATGAAGATGATGAGTCTAACGGGTGATGAGGATGATGAGTCTATAACAGGGGTGATGAGGATGATGAGTCTATAACAGGGGTGATGAGGATGATGAGTCTATAACAGGGGTGATGAGGATGATGAGTCTATAACAGGGGTGATGAGGATGATGAGTCTATAACAGGGGTGATGAGGATGATGAGTCTATAACAGGGGTGATGAGGATGATGAGTCTATAACAGGGGTGATGAGGATGATGAGTCTATAACAGGGGTGATGAGGATGATGAGTCTATAACAGGGGTGATGAGGATGATGAGTCTATAACATGGGTGATGAGGATGATGAGTTTATAACAGGGGTGATGAGGATGATGAGTCTATAACAGGGGTGATGAGGATGATGAGTCTATAACAGGCGTGATGAGGATGATGAGTAACGGTTGATGAAGATGATGAGTCTATAACAGGTGATGATGATGATGATGAGTCTACAACAGGTGGTGATGATGATGATGAGTCTATAACAGGGGTGTTGAGGATGATGATGAGTTTATAACAGGTGATGATGATGATGAGTCTACAACAGGTGGTGATGATGATGATGAGTTTATAACAGGTGATGATGATGATGATGAGTCTACAACAGGTGGTGGTGATGATGAGTCTATAACAGGTGGTGATGATGATGAGTGGTGATGATGATGATGAGTCTATAACAGGTGGTGATGATGATGATGAGTCTACAACAGGTGGTGATGATGATGATGAGTGGTGGTGATGAGGATGATGAGTTTATAACAGGTGATGATGATGATGATGTCTACAACAGGTGGTGGTGATGATGATGATGGTGATGTGTTACTGCAGGTGGTGATGATGATGATGAGTCTACAACAGGTGGTGATGATGATGATGATGATGATGATGATGTGTTACTGCAGGTGGTGACAGCGGAGGCGTTTGCTGCCCTGGTGGACATGATGTACACCTCCACCCTGATGCTAGGAGAGAGCAACGTGATGGACGTGCTGCTAGCTGCCTCTCACCTCCACCTGAACGCCGTAGTCAAGGCCTGTAAGCACTACCTGACCACCCGCACCATGCCCATGTCCCCGCCGGCAGACCACCGGGCCACACAACACCGCCAACACACCCACGCAGAACAGCAGAGACTCAGGCAGCAGCAGCAGGCAACCGCCGAGTTAGCCGCTAACGCTAACCTAGCCGCTAGCGCTAACCAAGAGGCTAACGCTAACCTGGCGGCTAACGCTGCTACGTCCAGGCTCCAGCGGTCGTTCCTGCTGCAGCAGCTGGGTCTAAGCCTGGTGAGCTCTGCCCTGGGCGGGGTGGAGGAGGATGGGCTAAGGGGTGGTAGCGATGGTGTTAGCATTAGTGGTGTAGTGGAGCACAAAGCTTCCTTCCCCGTTCGACGCTTCCACAAGAGAAAGCCCTCCCTGAGCTTTAGCCTATCTGAGGACAGGCCCAGGCAGAGGCCCCGCCCCTCCGGAACCCACGGGGATGAGGAAGTGGGACTACTCTCCCCCGACTCCCACAAGACGGGGGAGGAGGCCAGACTGGACGCGGCGATCACCGGCCTAGTAGGGGCGTGACCCAGGACGACTCCCAGATGCCCAGCCAATCGGACGGCGGACGCTGCGAAGGGGAGGAGCAAGGGATGGCGGAGGAGGGGGGTGTCGGGAAGGAGTCCCTGGATGGGGGGAGTCACCATGGTGATGGGGTGGAGGTGAAGATAACGGAGGAAGAGGAGGAGGAGGAAGTACGGGAGCAACAGGGACAGGTAATGACATTTTAACAGGAAATACTTCATTTGCATCCCAAATATCTCCTTATTCCCTCTATAGTGGACTACTGTTGACCAGGACCCATAATGCACTACTGTTGACCAGGACCCATAATGCACTACTGTTGACCAGGACCCATAATGCACTACTGTTGACCAGGACCCATAATGCACTACTGTTGACCAGGACCCATAGTGGACTACTGTTGACCAGGACCCATAATGCACTACTGTTGACCAGGACCCATAGTGGACTACTGTTGACCAGGACCCATAGTGCACTACTGTTGACCAGGACCCATAGTGCTCTACTGTTGACCAGGACCCATAGTGGACTACTGTTGACCAGGACCCATAGTGCTCTACTGTAGACCAGGACCCATAATGCACTACTGTTGACCAGGACCCATAGTGCACTACTGTTGACCAGGACCCATAGTGCACTACTGTTGACCAGGACCCATAGTGGACTACTGTTGACCAGGACCCATAGTGGACTACTGTTGACCAGGACCCATAGTGCACTACTGTTGACCAGGACCCATAGTGCACTACTGTTGACCAGGACCCATAGTGCACTACTGTTGACCAGGACCCATAGTGGACTACTGTTGACCAGGACCCATAGTGGACTACTGTTGACCAGGACCCATAGTGGACTACTGTTGACCAGGACCCATAGTGGACTACTGTTGACCAGGACCCATAGTGCACTACTGTTGACCAGGACCCATAGTGGACTACTGTTGACCAGGACCCATAGTGGACTACTGTTGACCAGGACCCATAGTGGACTACTGTTGACCAGGACCCATAGTGGACTACTGTTGACCAGGACCCATAGTGCACTACTGTTGACCAGGACCCATAGTGGACTACTGTTGACCAGGACCCATAGTGCACTACTGTTGACCAGGACCCATAGTGCACTACTGTTGACCAGGACCCATAGTGCACTACTGTTGACCAGGACCCATAGTGCACTACTTTGACCAGGACCCATAGTGCACTACTTTGACCAGGACCCATAGTGCACTACTGTTGACCAGGACCCATAGTGCACTACTGTTGACCAGGACCCATAGTGCACTACTGTTGACCAGGACCCATAATGTACTACTGTTGACCAGGACCCATAGTGCTCTACTGTTGACCAGGACCCATAGTGCACTACTGTTGACCAGGACCCATAGTGCACTACTGTTGACCAGGACCCATAGTGCACTACTTTAGACCAGGACCCATAGTGCACTACTGTTGACCAGGACCCATAGTGCACTACTGTTGACCAGGACCCATAGTGCACTACTGTTGACCAGGACCCATAGTGCACTACTGTTGACCAGGACCCATAGTGCACTACTGTTGACCAGGACCCATAATGCACTACTGTTGACCAGGACCCATAGTGCACTACTGTTGACCAGGACCCATAGTGCACTACTGTTGACCAGGACCCATAATGCACTACTGTTGACCAGGACCCATAATGCACTACTGTTGACCAGGACCCATAATGCACTACTGTTGACCCCCAAAGTGGACTACTGTTGACCAGGGCCCATTAATCTTTGGTTTAGGGTCATCTTCACTACTGGTGACCAGGACCAATAGTGGACTACTGTTGACCAGGACCAATAGTGGACTACTGTTGACCAGGACCCATAGTGGACTACTGTTGACCAGGACCCATAGTGGGTTCGATTCTCCACTCCCAGAATGTATGCTCCATGACTTTGGATACTCTGCTAAATGGCATCTCCAGGGTCCAGGACCCATAGTGCACTACTGTTGACCAGGACCCATAGTGGACCACTGTTGACCAGGACCCATAGTGGACTACTGTTGACCAGGACCCATAGTGGACTACTGTTGACCAGGACCCATAGTGCACTACTGTTGACCAGGACCCATAGTGGACCACTGTTGACCAGGACCAATAGTGCACTACTGTTGACCAGGACCCATCGTGCACTACTGTTGACCAGGGCCCATAGTGCTCTACTGTTGACCAGGACCAATAGTGCACTTCTTTAGACCAGGACCCATAATGCACTACATTAGACCAGGACCCATAATGCACTTCTTTAGACCAGGACCCATAATGCACTACATTAGACCAGGACCCATAATGCACTACATTAGACCAGGACCCATAATGCACTTCTTTAGACCAGGACCCATAATGCACTACATTAGACCAGGACCCATAATGCACTTCTTTAGACCAGGTGCCATTTGGGATGAATACTTCCCCATTTAAAGAGCAATGTATGAAACAACTGTCTAGTATTAATTCATCTTTTACCTTTGGTTAAATAAAGGGTTTAAACCCAACCTTGGATAAAGTAATGGGTCATATCCTGTTGTCCTCCTTCATGTCTGTCTCTCTCCTCTCCTATCTTCTCTTCCTTTCCTGTCCTTTCCTCACTTCTCCTCCTCTCCCATCCTCTCCTGTCCTCTCTCCTTTCCTCACTTCTCCTGTCCTCCTCTCTTCTTCTCTCTCCTCCACTCTCTCCTATCTTGTCCTCCTCCTCTCCTGTCCTCTCTCCTTTCCTCACTCCTCCTGTCGTCCTCTCCTCTTCTCTCTCCTCCTTTCCTATCTTCTCCTCCTCTCTCTCCTCTCCACCTCTCTCTCCTCGTCTCCTCCTGTCCTCCTCTCCTCTCTCTCCTCATCTCCTCCTGTCCTACTCTCCTCTTCTCTTCTCCTCCACTCCTCTCATCTCCTCCTCTCCTGTCCTTCTCTCTCCTCCCCTATCTTTTCTTCCTTTCCTCTCTCATCCTCTCTTCTCCTCCACTCCTCCACTCTCTCCTATCTTGTCCTCCTCCTCTCCCATCCTCTCCTGTCCTCTCTCCTTTCCTCACTCCTCCTCTCCTCTTCTCTTCTCTCTCCTCCACTCCTCTCTTCTCCTCCACTCCTCTCATCTCCTCCTCTCCTGTCCTCTCTCCTCTCCTCTCCTTTCACTCCTCCTCTCCTCCTCCTCTCTCTCCTCCTCCTATCTTCTCTCTCCTCCCCTCCTATCTTCTCTCTCCTCCCCTCCTTCTCTCCTCTCCTCATCCTCTGCTCCAGGTGGTGGTCAAGTGTGAGCCTCTGAGCTCCCCAGAGCCAGCTGATGACATCACCATCCGGGGTAGCGACCAGCTGGGATCTGGAAGAGGAAGAGGAGGAGGAGGGGAAGAGAAGGTAGAACTGAGCCCACAGAGCAGCGACCGTAGTCTCTCCTCCTCTGACCAACAGCTTCTCCAGCCCAGTTCCCAGCTCCTGCTCAAAGGAGGTCTTGGTAGTGGGATTGGCGGTGGTTTTGGCTGTAGTAATCATCTTGATGGGAAGTCTGGTTTTAGGATTTCTAGCTTCCTCGGCGCCAAGGTCTTCGGAAGCGGGGGGTCGGGGGTCGATGCCGGGGACGACGACCTCCTCAACACGACGACCGGCGAGGCGATGGCAGCGACACATCGCTTCCTGCTGAGCCCGGAACACTCCGGAACCAATAGCTCCGCCTCGATGCTCCGTCCCGGGTCGGCCAACCACCTGCACCTGCTGGGTGGCGACGGTCTCGGGGGATTCTCTACAGACGCAGATTCGCTCTTCCTGCGTCCCCTGCATGACGGACTGGGAAACCCCAGAGGAGGAGGGTTCCCAGATCCGTTTTCTCTGGACTTCCAGCGCTCCAGTCTGGGTCTGCACTCCCTGGCCCGCGCCTCTCGGGGGAGCTCCCTGGGCTTCCCTGGATACCGACGCATCGCACCTAAAAACGACAACGTGGGCGGAGGAGGAGGAGAAACGGGGGTCGTTCATCTCCAAGACGCCCTGTCTTCCTCCAGTCTGGTGGAAGGGGGACCCCTGCTTCTGAACGGTTCGGGAGGTTACGAGTCAGGCCCACCCACCTCGTCCCCGTCCGCCCCACACCCTCGCCCCCAGCTGACCCGTGCCTCTGCGGACGTCCTCTCCAAGTGTAAGAAGGCCCTGTCCGAACACAACGTCCTGGTGGTGGAAGGAGCCAGGAAGTACGCCTGTCGTATCTGCTGTAAGACTTTCCTCACTCTGACCGACTGTAAGAAACACATCAGGGTCCACACCGGGGAGAAACCGTACGCCTGCCTCAAGTGCGGCAAACGCTTCAGCCAGTCGTCTCACCTGTACAAACACTCCCCAAGACGCGTGTCCCAAGGCGTTGGGTCCCAGAGACAGCAACATGGCCCAAGACGCACTGATGTCCCAAGATGCTTGTTGGGAAGACGCTGATGTTGGGCCCAGGGGAGGGGACAGCAGCATGGCCCTTGCAGAACAGATGGCCGACGCACTGAAGATGCTTGGAGGGGAGGTCCCAAGATGTGGTCACTGTCGGAGGGGAGGGGGAGTTGGTCCCAAGGTATCCAGGTGATTTTGGTCCCAAGACGCAATAAATCGTTGTGCCATACTGGAGCCTAAGACGGTATTACCGGGCATTGCGCTTAATGGAAAATAAAACTTTTTTTTTTTTTTTTTTTTTAAATAGCCAAATTAGCGGTATGCTAACACTATGGGGATTCCCATAGTGGATGCTAACTAAATGCTAACGAGACAAGCGTTTCAGCCTGTACAAACACTCCCACCTGCCTACGCTGGCAGAACGGCAACATGCCTTACTGTCTGTAGGCTGGCCTGGTGGTCCCAGGGTTGAGCTGGATTGGGAAATTCCTGTAAAACTTACCAGAAGTTTTGGGTTTTTCCATAAATTCTGGTTGGAGGATCGTATAGTCTGTAGGGGAGAACCTCTGGCCTACTCATTAGTCAGGACACTGTAGCTCAAAAAACATTTTCAACGAAAACAATCGTTTCTATTGGACAAAATGGTTTTGTTTGGTTCCTAGACGCTTGTTGGGCCCAAGACGCTTGTTGGGCCCAAGACGCTTGTTGGGCCCAAGACGCTTGTTGGGCCCAAGACGCTTGTTGGGCCCAAGACGCTTGTTGGGCCCAAGACGCTTGTTGGGCCCAAGACGCTTGTTGGGCCCAAGACGCTGTTGGGCCCAAGACGCCTGTTGGGCCCAAGACGCCTGTTGGGCCCAAGACGCCTGCTGGGCCCAAGACGCCTGTTGGGCCCAAGACGCCTGTTGGGCCCAAGACGCCTGCTGGGCCCAAGACGCCTGTTGGGCCCAAGACGCCTGTTGGGCCCAAGACGCCTGTTGGGCCCAAGACGCTTGTTGGGCCCAAGACGCCTGTTGGGCCCAAGACGCCTGTTGGGCCCAAGACGCCTGTTGGGCCCAAGACGCTTGTTGGGCCCAAGACGCCTGTTGGGCCCAAGACGCTTGTTGGGTCCAAGACGCCTGTTGGGCCCAAGACGCCTGTTGGGCCCAAGACGCCTGTTGGGCCCAAGACGCCTGTTGGGCCCAAGGCGCCTGTTGGGCCCAAGACGCTTGTTGGGCCCAAACCGTTCGGGGAAACAAACAAACGCTCGATCTCTTTCACTGCAGATGCAGAAGTGTGACATCGGAGGATGCGGTGGACTGATACAAAACAACAGATATCTCACGTTTATAAACGGACAGATTTTTATGAGGATTTTTTATTATTATTATTATTATGCTAATTAGATCTAAGGGTTAATAGCCTCAAAGCTAGAAACAAACACTTACAGTAGCGTGTAGAAACTATGGGTGATCCCAGCGGGAATCCAACCCGCAACCCTGGTGTTACAAGTGCCATGTTCTACCAACTGAGCCAAACAGAACAATTTGATAGGGCGATCGCTTTAGAAAATGGAGTCTCTTTATGGAACCCTGGTGTTCCTGTTGTGGACTCCCAATTTCCTCATTCCTGGAACCCTGTTGTGTTCCTCCTGTTGGAACCCTGTTGTGTTCCTGTTGGACCATGTTTGGAACCCTGTTTCTGAAACAGGACTTCAGATTCAGAACAGTCCTGAAGCTGAAACCTGACCTGAAGCCTGACCTGAAGCTGAAACCTGACCTGAAGCTGAAACCTGAAGCTGAAACCTGACCTGAAGCTGAAACCTGACCTGAAGCTGAAACCTGACCTGAAGCTGAAACCTGACCTGAAGCTGAAACCTGACCTGAAGCTGAAACCTGAAGTGGCAAAACTCAGGATTTCCTACTTATTCACCTCTGATTACGGTAATCTTCGAGGTTGGGATTTCTGGAAAACCTGAGAATTAGGGGAATTGTGCAACGCTAAACCTGGAGCTTGGCTTGGAGAGGAGAACAGGGATGTAAAGGAGAGAGGGTGGACTAGCCTCCACTCTTAGCCTTACAAACAGATCTGGGACCAGGCTAAGAGGGGGACAACTTCCTGTTATGGTCCTTTACAAACAGATTTTGGACCAGGCTAAGAGTGGACCACATCCTGTCATGATCTGGGACCATTTTTTATATGGAGTTGCCTTTTCATTGGTGCACCTTTTTGAATGAAACACCCTATTCCCTATATAGTGCACTACTCTTGACCAGGGCCCATAGGGGTAGTAGTTCACTATATACAGGGCATTTGGAAAGTATTCAGACCCCTTGATGTTTAACACACTTTGTTTCATTACAGCCATATTCGAAAATGGATTAAAAAAAATAATAATGTTCCTCATCAATCTACATACAATACACCATAGTGACATCACAATACCCCATAGTGACATCACAATACCCCATAGTGACATCACAATACCCCATAGTGACATCACAAGACCCCATAGTGACATCACAATACCCCATAGTGACATCACAATACCTCACAGTGACATCACAATACCCCATAGTGACATCACAAAACCCCATAGTGACATCGCAATACCCCACAGTGATGTCATTATGGGGTATTGTGATGTCATTATGGGGTTCTGTGATGTCATTATGGGGTACTGTGATGTCATTATGGGGTACTGTGATGTCATTATGGGGTACTGTGATGTCATTATGGGGTACTGTGATGTCATTATGGGTTATTGTGATGTCATTATGGGGTGTTGTGATGTCATTATGGGGTATTGTGATGTCATTATGGGGTACTGTGATGTCATTTTGGGGTACTGTGATGTCATTATGGGGTACTGTGATGTCATTATGGGGTACTGTGATGTCATTATGGGGTATTGTGATGTCATTATGGGGTACTGTGATGTCATTTTGGGGTACTGTGATGTCATTATGGGGTATTGTGATGTCATTATGGGGTATTGTGATGTCATTATGGGGTATTGTGATGTCATTATGGGGTATTGTGATGTCATTATGGGGTATTGTGATGTCATTCTGGGGTATTGTGATGTCATTATGGGGTATTGTGATGTCATTATGGGGTATTGTGTGTAGATTGATGAGAGGAGAAAAAAAACAATTGAATCCATGTTAGAACAAGGCTGTAACGTAACAAAATGTGTAAAAAGTCCAGGGGTCTGAATACTTTCCCGAAGGTGCTGTAGGTTATAGTGTGGACCTTTTATCCCGTCTCCTCACAGGACAATACATTAGAAATGTACATATTTCACATTTATGTGGCTCTTAACACTTTCCTCTGCAAGGGGACATCAAATGAAACCATTGCCTTTTTTATATAACTAGAGCCTGGCGTGTCTCCTGGTCAGGTCACATGATCAGGGATAACTCTGGGGCCCCCAGTTAACTATAACACAGTGTTGTTAGTGACTAGATGTCGTGGAACAGTTTGGTACAGTATCTGTGCTTCTTTAAATGTATTTTTTTTTTAAATCGATACATTTAACAGTCTTTTAGACAATAGTTTATTTTTATTTTTTTAAATGACCTTAACGCCGTTGAAAGAAAAAAAAAGAAGAGCTTTGACTGCTAATAAGAAGGTTGGACTGCTGTGCTTCTGTGTTTCCATGGCGACGTGTTGGCCCAGTGTCTTTCTGTGTTTCCATGGCGACGTGTTGGCCCAGTGTCTTTCTGTGTTTCCATGGCGACGTGTTGGCCCAGTGTCTTTCTGTGTTTCCATGGCGACGTGTTGGCCCAGTGTCTTTCTGTGTTTCCATGGCGACGTGTTGGCCCAGTGTCTTTCTGTGTTTCCATGGCGACGTGTTGGCCCAGTGTCTTTCTGTGTTTCCATGGCGACGTGTTGGCCCAGTGTCTTGTTGCCGTAACGTTACTGTACTGAGTTGTGTTGTAGTTGACTGACTGATTGACTGACTGGTCAGAGAACAACCTGGCTGTTTGAGACTTGCTTAGTGTGGATGGGTTGCCAGGCAACTAGTGGGCACCTTCAGGCCGTACGGTCTTCACACTGATACTCAGTCTGTGTTACTCAGTCTGTGTTACTCTTTACTCAGTTTTTGATACTGACAGTCTGTCTATCCTAGTCTGTAACTGACCAGTATCTAGTCTCTAACTGACCAGTATCTATCTATCCTACTGTCTCTATTATCTCCTACTGTCTGTGATACTCTAGTCTGTCCTACTGTCTCTAACTGACCAGTATCTATCTATCCTACTGTCTCTAACTGACCAGTATCTATCTACTCAGTCTCTAACTGACCAAAACTTTAAAAGTCTTTTGACCAGGAAGATCTCTATGACCAGTATCTATCTATCCTACTGTCTCTAACTGACCAGTATCTATCCTACTGTCTCTAACTGACCAGTATCTATCTATCCTACTATCTATCCTACTGTCTCTAACTGACCAGTATCTATCTATCCTACTGTCTCTAACTGACCAGTATCTATCTATCCTACTGTCTCTAACTGACCAGTATCTATCCTACTGTCTCTAACTGTATCTATCTACTGTCTCTAACTGACCAGTATCTATCTATCCTACTGTCTCTAACTGACCAGTATCTATCTATCCTACTGTCTCTAACTGACCAGTATCTATCTATCCTACTGTCTCTAACTGACCAGTATCTATCTATCCTACTGTCTCTAACTGACCAGTATCTATCTATCCTACTGTCTCTAACTGACCAGTATCTATCTATCTACTGTCTCTAACTGACCAGTATCTATCCTACTGTCTCTAACTGACCAGTATCTATCCTACTGTCTCTACTGTCCAGTACTGTCTCTAACTGACCAGTATCTATCTATCCTACTGTCTCTAACTGACCAGTATCTATCTATCCTACTGTCTCTAACTGACCAGTATCTATCTATCCTACTGTCTCTAACTGACCAGTATCTATCTATCCTACTGTCTCTAACTGACCAGTATCTATCCTACTGTCTCTAACTGACCAGTATCTATCTATCCTACTGTCTCTAACTGACCAGTATCTATCCTACTGTCTCTAACTGACCAGTATCTATCTATCCTACTGTCTCTAACTGACCAGTATCTATCTATCCTACTGTCTCTAACTGACCAGTATCTATCTATCCTACTGTCTCTAACTGACCAGTATCTATCTATCCTACTGTCTCTAACTGACCAGTATCTATCTATCCTACTGTCTCTAACTGACCAGTATCTATCTATCCTACTGTCTCTAACTGACCAGTATCTATCTATCCTACTGTCTCTAACTGACCAGTATCTATCTATCCTACTGTCTCTAACTGACCAGTATCTATCTATCCTACTGTCTCTAACTGACCAGTATCTATCCTACTGTCTCTAACTGACCAGTATCTATCCTACTGTCTCTAACTGACCAGTATCTATCTATCCTACTGTCTCTAACTGACCAGTATCTATCCTACTGTCTCTAACTGACCAGTATCTATCTATCCTACTGTCTCTAACTGACCAGTATCTATCTATCCTACTGTCTCTAACTGACCAGTATCTATCTATCCTACTGTCTCTAACTGACCAGTATCTATCCTACTGTCTCTAACTGACCAGTATCTATCTATCCTACTGTCTCTAACTGACCAGTATCTATCTATCCTACTGTCTCTAACTGACCAGTATCTATCCTACTGTCTCTAACTGACCAGTATCTATCTATCCTACTGTCTCTAACTGACCAGTATCTATCCTACTGTCTCTAACTGACCAGTATCTATCTATCCTACTGTCTCTAACTGACCAGTATCTATCCTACTGTCTCTAACTGACCAGTATCTATCCTACTGTCTCTAACTGACCAGTATCTATCTATCCTACTAACTGACCAGTATCTATCCTACTGTCTCTAACTGACCAGTATCTATCTATCCTACTGTCTCTAACTGACCAGTATCTATCCTACTGTCTCTAACTGACCAGTATCTATCCCTACTGTCTCTAACTGACCAGTATCTATCTGTCTTGATGTTTCTAACAGCTGAATACCAACAGTGTTTCAGCCACATTGTAAATGCACCTATCTATCGCTAACTGTCTTTAATTTACAACTCATACTGAGTTTATATCTAATTTAAGTGATCACTGAAGTAAAAAAATAATTTAAGCTCTTTTTCAATCAGGCATAAACCTTAGGTACCCCTGAAGGACATGAGGACCCTTGTTGAAACAGATCCAAAATGGCTGCCATCTCTCACTGTAGCCCAGTTTCCCTGGTGATGTCTTCTGTGGCTGTTGTCTAAGTGAAACTGTTTATTTTAATTTTATATATATATATATGTGAATGTTTGTTTGAAAGTGCACATACTGGTCATATTTATACAACAACAGCCCCTGTGTGAAAACTACAACAAACTATAAACCAAAAAGGATTCAATAGATGAACGAAATGTTGTTTATGTAATGTAATATAATTTGATGAAGGACAGTTACTGCCTTACTTCCACTCCTCTCTGGCTTAAAACGCTGGGCTTTTATCCTCATGCCGAAAGGATTTCTGTGTTGTTTTATTCTACACTTCTAACACCGTGTAACTATGTTTTGGTTCTAGCGTCTCAAATGGTGCCCTGTTCCCTGTGTAGTGCACTACTTCCTATTGACACTGGTCTAAAGTAGTGCACTACTTCTGATCAAAGCCGTTGACACGCTGGTCTATAGTAGTACCACTATATAGGGAATAGGGCTCTATCTATAGTAGTTCACTACCAGGGAATAGGGCTCTGGTCTATCCTAGTAGTTCACTATATAGGGAATAGGGCTCTGGTCTATAGTAGTTCACTATACTAGAATAGGGCTCTGTCTCTATAGTAGTTCACTATATAGGGTCTCTAATAGGGCTCTGGTCTATAGTAGTTCACTAACTGAGGGAATAGGGCTCTGTCTCTATAGTAGTTCACTATCCTACTGGGAATGAGGGCTCTGGTCCTATAATAGTACCACTATATAGGGAATAGGGCTCTGGTCTATAGTACTGTTCTAACTACCAGTATCTATAGGGCTCTGGTCTATAATAGTACCACTATATAGGGAATAGGGCTCTGGTCTATAGTAGTTCTACTGACATAGGGAATAGGGCTCTGGTCTATAGTAGTACCACTATATCTAATAGGGCTCTGGTCTAACTGACCAGTAGTATCCACTATATCTAACTGAATAGGGCTCTGGTCTATAGTAGTACCACTATATAGGGAATAGGGCTCTGGTCTATAGTAGTACCACTATATAGGGAATAGGGCTACTGTCTCTAACTGACCACTATATAGGGAATAGGGCTCTGGTCTATAGTAGTATCCACTATATAGGGAATAGGGCTCTGGTCTATAATAGTATCCTACTATCTAACTGAATAGGGCTACTGGTCTATAATAGTATCTACTATATAGGGAATAGGGCTCTGGTCTATAATAGTACCACTATATAGGGTAATAGGGCTCTGGTCTATACCAGTAGTACCACTATATAGGAATAGGGCTCTGGTCTATACTAGTACCACTATATAGGAATAGGGCTCTGGTCTATAATAGTACCACTATATAGGGAATAGGGCTACTGGTCTATAATAGTACCAGTATCTATAGGGTCTCTAACTAGGGCTCTATCTATAATAGTGTCTCTAACTGAATAGGGCTCTGGTCTATAACTAGTTCACTATCCTACTGGGAATAGGGCTCTGGTCTATCCTAGTTCACTATATAGGAGTATCTATAGGGCTACTGGTCTATAATAGTGCACTATATACTGAATAGGGTATCTGGTCTATAGTAGTTCACTATATAGGAATAGGGCTCTGGTCATCTAGTAGTTCACTATATGAAGTAATATCTATCTGGTCTAAAGTAGTAGCATCCTACTGACTATATCCTAGGAATAGGGCTCTGGTCTATCCTAGTGTCTCTAACTGACCAGAATCTAGGGCTACTGGTCTAACTGACCAGTATCACTATATAGGGAATAGGGCTCTGGTCTATAGTAGTACACTAGGGGGCTCTGGTCTAAAGTAGTGTACTACATAGGGAATATCCATAGGGCTCTGGTCTAAAGTAGTGTACTACATAGGGAATAGGTGCCACAGGGCTCTGGTCTAAAGTAGTGCACTAATAGGGAATAGGGCTCTGGTCTAACTTGTAGTGCACTACATAGGGAATAGTGCCATTTGAGACGTTACCCCCAACGAGAAGATGAAATGTAAACGTGTTTGTTTGTTTGTTTGTTTGTTTGTTTGTTCAATGAGGAGACACTATAAAGTCACGGAGGGACATGTCGTTCCTGTCGTCTACAGACTGAATTAAAAGATGGGGAAAGTTCCATGTTTATTGTTGTCCTTCGTCATTATTATCATTATTATTATTATTATGAGACAAAATCATTAAAAAACATCTCCCATGAGGAAGTGCTGAGTGCTACTGTCTAAACTACCGTGTCAGAGTGAAAATGGTGGATGACAACAGCACCACTATTCTCTATAATCTACTCCTCTCGTGACCAGAGTCAACTATATCATTTACAGTTACAGCTCTTCAATCATTGGTTCTTCTCTGGTGGTTGGTCTATAGTGAATATAGGTGATTGGTTCTTCTCTGGTGTTCTGAAAGCAGGTGAATGGTTCTTCTCTGGTGGTTCCGGGAAGCAGGTGATTGGTTCTTCTCTGGTGGTTCTGAAAGCAGGTGATTGGTTCTTCTCTGGTGTTTCCGAAAGCAGGTGATTGGCAGCTACAGCTTCTCTGATCATTAGTGTCCCTTCAGGCCCAGTAGCAGGTCTGGTCTATTGGCTGCCAGAGCAGAATGGCTTACGTCTGGATAGTACTATAGGACGGGCTCTGGCAATGTGGGGGAGGATCACTGGAGAGAGAGAGGGAATAGGGTTCACTGGAGAAATAGAGAGAGATGAGAGGATAGGGCTGGTCTAGAGAGAGAGAGATGAGAGGATCACTGGAGAGAGAGAGATGAGAGGATCACTGGAGAGAGTGAGAGATAGAGGGAATACTGGTCTATAGAGAGACTATATAGATGGGATCTGGAGAGAGTAGTACACAATATAGGGAATCAGGGCTCTGGTCTAGAGAGAGATGAGAGGATCACTGGTCTAGAGAGAGAGATGAGGGATCACTGGAGAGAGAGATAGGAATAGGATCACTGGAGACTAGATAGAATAGGGGAGGATCACTGGAGAGAGAGATGATAGGGAGGATCACTGGAGAGAGAGATATAGGGAATAGGGCACTGGAGAGAGTGCACTATATAGGGAGGGCTCACTGGAGAGAGAGAGAGATATAGAGATAGGATCACTATAATAGTTCAGAGAGGAATAGGGCTCACTGGTCTATAATAGTGCAGATGGGAATAGGGCTCTGGTCTATAGTAGTGCACTGTAAACAGGGCTCTGGTCTGATAACAGTAATAAATAGGCAGTACAGGACTGACTATAGTAGTTCATAAATAGGAATAGGGACTGGTCTATAATAGTGCACTATATAGGGAATAGGGCTGACAACTAATAAACAGGGAAGTAGGGCTCTGGTCTATACAACTATATAGGGAATAGGGTCTGGACTGAGTAGTTCACTATATAGGAATAGGGCTCTGGATGACAGTGCACTATATAAACAGGGCTCTGGTCTATAGTAGTACACTATATAGGGAATAGGGCTCTGGTCTATAGGAGTGACACAGTATATAGGGAATAGGGCTCTGGTCTAGGACTGACAGGATAGGGAACAGGGCTCTGGTCTAGGAGTGAGTTCACTATATAGGGAACAGGGCTCTGGTCTGAGTGCAGGATCAGGGCTCTGGACTATAACAGTACACATATAGGGAACAGGGCTCTGGTCTATAGTAGTGCACAGTATAGGAACAGGGCTCTGGTCTACAAGTAGTAACTATATAGGGAATAGGGCTCTGGTCTATAGTAGTTAAACAGGCATAGGGCTCTGGTCTACAGTAGTACTATATAGGCAGTAGGGCTCTGGTCTATAGTAGTAAACTATATAGTATAGGGCTGGTCTATAGTAGTTAGGGAATAGGGCTCTGGTCTAGGACTGTCACAGTATAGGGAACAGGGCTCTGGTCTATAGTACTGACAACTAATAGGGAATAGGGCTCTGTCTATAGTAGTGACACTATATAGGGAATAGGGCTCTGTACAGGACTGACCAGTAATAAATGAAACAGGGTACTCTGGTCTGGGGACAGGCAATAGGACTGACAACAGTAGTTAAATAGGGAATAGGGACTGTCAACAGTAGTAAACAGGCAGGGAATAGGACTGACAACAGTAGTAAACTATATAGTAATAGGGCTGACTATAGTAGTATATAGGAATAGGGCTCTGGTCTACAGGACTGACTATATAGGGAATAGGGCAGTACTAGTACTGACACTATATAAATAGGGCTCTGGTCTACCAGTAATATATAGGGAATAGGGCTCTGACAAGTAGTCAGTATATAAACAGGGTACTCTGACAACTAGTAATAAATAGGGAATAGGACTGACATACAGTAGTTCATAAACAGGCAGGGACTGACAACAGTATAGGGCTCTGTCTATAATAGTGACTGACATAGGGAATAGTAATAAGTAGTAACTATATAGGGAATAGGGACTGACTCTAACAGTAGTAAACAGGAATAGGGCTCTGGTCCTACTTAATAATAGGGAATAGGCTGGTACAGGACTGACAACAGTATTAAATAGGGCTCTGGTGACTGACAATAGTGCTAAACAGGCCATGTACTGGTCTACTGTGCACTAATAGGGAATAGGGCTCTGGTCTAGTAGTGGACTGACAACAGTAATAAATAAACAGGGTACTCTGACAACAGTAGTGTACTACAGGCAATAGTACAGGACTGACTCTGGTCTAAAGTAGTGTACTAATAGGGAACAGGGCTGAAACAGGCTCTGTACAAGTATGACTAACAGGTGCCATTGGGGCTGTCAACAGTAATAAAAAGGGACTGACAACAGTTTACAGGGCTCTTGACAGGACTGACAACAGTAATAAATGAAGGTGAATAAACAGTACAGGACTGACAACAGTATGTAAACAGGCCTGATGTTTAAACGTGTTGTTTGTTTGTTTGTTTGACAGGACTGACAACTGTATTAAACAGGCAGTACAGGACTGACAACTGTAATAAACAGGCAGTACAGGACTGAAACAGTAATAAACAGGCAAACAGGACTCAACAGTAGGAAGTGCTGAGGCAGTATCACCGGACAGAGTGACAATGGTGGATACAACAGGCCACTATTCTCTAGGAATAAAGAGAACTATATCAGTACAGTTACAGTAGTAAACATTGGTTCTTCTCTGACAACAGTATTAAATGAAACTGGCAGTACAGGACTGACAGCAGGTGAACAGGTTCTTCTGGTGGACACAACAGTTCTAAAGCAGGTGATTGGTTCTTCTCTGGTGTTTATACGAAAGCAGGTGATTGGCAGCTACAGCTTGGCTCTTTGATCATTGGCTGTCCCTTCAGGCAGTACAGGACTGACACTGCCAGAGCAGACAGGATGACATAGTAGGATAAACAGGGGAGGACTCACTGGAGTAGAGAACAGGCAGATACAGGACTGACAGATGAGTAGTAAACAGGAGAGGGGCAGGACTGACAACAGTAATAAATGAAACAGGCAGTACAGGACTGACAGGGGACAGTAATAGAGAGAGGCAGATACAGGACTGACAATCACTGGAGAGAAATCAGGCAGAGGATCACTGGACAGAGAGATGAGAGGATCACTGGAGATACTGAGGGGAGGAGTCACTGGAGGAGTAGAGGACTGACAGAATGGAGGGAGTAATAAATGAGAGGCAGGATACAGGACTGACAGGGTAGATAAACAGGGAGGACAGGACTGGACAACAGTAATAAACAGGCACAGGACTGACAACAGTATTAGAGGGAGGACAGGAGAGAGAGAGATACAGGACTGACAACAGTATTAAACAGGCAGTACAGGACTGACAGGATCAGTGGATAAATAAACAGGCAGTACAGGACTGACATGTAATAAACAGGCAGTACAGGACTGACAGGATCACTAATAAATGAAATCACTGGAGAGGACTGACAACAGTAATAAACAGGCAGTACAGGACTGACAACAGTAATAAACAGGCAGTACAGGACTGACAACAGTAATAAACAGGCAGTACAGGACTGACAACAGTATTAAACAGGCAGTACAGGACTGACAACAGTAATAAACAGGCAGTACAGGACTGACAACAGTAATAAACAGGCAGTACAGGACTGACAACAGTAATAAACAGGCAGTACAGGACTGACAACAGTAATAAACAGGCAGTACAGGACTGACAACAGTAATAAACAGGCAGTACAGGACTGACAACAGTAATAAACAGGCAGTACAGGACTGACAACAGTAATAAATGAAACAGGAAATAGCAGGGTGAACTTGGTCGAGACTCTGAACCAATCACGCCCCGTGTTTATACTCACCACAGTTGTTAAGGGTGAAGAGCGGGTGGCTGGTGGGCAGGGGTTCAGGGACGGTGACGTCGAGTCCAGCTCCCGCTATCTGACCGCTGGACAGGGCTTCATACAGATCCTCCTGGTCTACCACCCCTCCTCTACCACACACAGCATCACCATGTTACTGTCTACCACCCCTCCTCTACCACACACAGCATCACCATGTTACTGTCTACCACACACAGCCATCACCATGGTACTGTCTACCACCCCTCTACCACACACAGCATCACCATGTTACTGTCTACCACACACAGCCATCACCATGGTACTGTCTACCACCCCTCTACACAGCCATCACCATGTTACTGTCTACCACCCCTCCTCTACCACACACAGCCATCACCATGTTACTGTCTACCACCCCTCCTCTACCACACACAGCCATCACCATGTTACTGTCTACCACCCTCCTCTACCACACACAGCCATCACCATGTTACTGTCTACCACCCTCCTCTACCACACACAGCCATCACCATGTTACTGTCTACCACACACAGCCATCACCATGTTACTGTCTACCACCTCCTCTACCACAGCCATCATCATGTTACTGTCTACCACCCCTCCTCTACCACACACAGCCATCACCATGTTACTGTCTACCACACACAGCCATCACCATGTTACTGTCTGTTACCACCCTCCTCTACCACACACAGCCATCATCATGTTACTGTCTACCACCCCTCCTCTACCACACACAGCCATCACCATGTTACTGTCTACCACCACAGCCATCATACCACACACAGCCATCACCATGTTACTGTCTACCACCCTCCTCTACCACACACAGCCATCACCATGTTACTGTCTACCACACACACACAGCCATGTTACTGTCTACCACCCCTCCTCTACCACAGCAGCATCACCATCACCACCATGTTACTGTCTACCACCCCTCCTCTACCACACACAGCCATCACCATGTTACTGTCTACCACCCCTCCTCTACCACACACAGCCATCATCATGTTACTGTCTACCACCCCTCCTCTACCACACACAGCCATCACCATGTTACTGTCTACCACCCCTCCTCTACCACACACAGCATCACCATGTTACTGTCTACCACCCCTCCTCTACCACACACAGCATCACCATGTTACTGTCTACCACACACAGCCATCACCATGTTACTGTCTACCACCCCTCCTCTACCACACACAGCCATCACCATGTTACTGTCTACCACACACAGCCATCATCATGTTACTGTCTACCACACACAGCCATCATCATGTTACTGTCTACCACTCCTCTACCACACACAGCCATCATCATGTTACTGTCTACCACCCCTCCTCTACCACACACAGCCATCATCATGTTACTGTCTACCACCCCTCCTCTACCACACACAGCCATCACCATGTTACTGTCTACCACCCCTCCTCTACCACACACAGCCATCATCATGTTACTGTCTACCACCCCTCCTCTACCACACACAGCCATCACCATGTTACTGTCTACCACCCCTCCTCTACCACACACAGCCATCATCATGTTACTGTCTACCACCCCTCCTCTACCACACACAGCCATCATCATGTTACTGTCTACCACCCCTCCTCTACCACACACAGCCATCACCATGTTACTGTCTACCACCCCTCCTCTACCACACACAGCCATCATCATGTTACTGTCTACCACCCCTCCTCTACCACACACAGCCATCACCATGTTACTGTCTACCACCCCTCCTCTACCACACACAGCCATCATGTTACTGTCTACCACACACAGCCATCACCATGTTACTGTCTACCACCCCTCCTCTACCACACACAGCCATCACCATGTTACTGTCTACCACCCCTCCTCCACACACAGCCATCACCATGTTACTGTCTACCACCCCTCCTCTACCACACCAGCATCACCATGTTACTGTCTACCACACACAGCCATCATCATGTTACTGTCTACCACCCCTCCTCTACCACACAGCATCACCATGTTACTGTCTACCACCCCTCCTCTACCACACACAGCCATCATCATGTTACTGTCTACCACCCATCTACCACAGCCATCACAGATGTTACTGTCTACCACCCCTCCTCTACCACACACAGCCATCATCCATGTTACTGTCTACCACCCCTCCTCTACCACACACCACATCCACCACCCCTGCTCTAGACACACAGCCATCACCATGAGGGACTGTCTACCACCCCTCCTCTACCACACACAGCCATCACCATGTTACTGTCTACCACCCCTCCTCTACCACACACAGCCAGAGAGGTTACACCACACTGACAGGAAGTCAGTTACTGTCTACCACCCCTCCTCTACCACACACAGCCATCACCATGTTACTGTCTACCACCCATCCATCTACCACACACAGCCATCATATGTTACTGTCTACCACCCCTGACTGGCCAACTCATCCATCACACTGTCTACAGCCATCACCATGTTACTGTCTACCACCCCTCCTCTACCACACACAGCCATCACCATGTTACTGTCTACCACACACTGCCATCATCATGTTACTGTCTACTCACCCATCCTCTACCACACACAGCCATCATATGTTACTGTCAGACCACCCAACTCATCCATACCACACACAGCCATCACAACATGTTACTGTCTACCAAGTCAGACTGACTGCCATCACCATGTTACTGTCTACCACCCCTCCTCTACCACACACAGCATCACCATGTTACTGTCTGGACCACACTCAGCCATCACCATGTTACTGTCTAGAGGGGACCCCTCCTCTACCACACTGTTAGCCATCAGTCATGTTACTGTCTGGCCACCCCTCATCCCATAGAGATCAGATGTTACTGTCTACCACCCCTCCTCTACCATAGAGACAGCCATCACCATGTTACTGTCTACCACCCATCCATAGAGACTACAGGGATCAGATGTTACAACACACCACAGGAAGTCAGACCATGTTACTGTCCAACCATCCATAGAGACTAGCATCACCAGTTACTGACAGGACACACTGACAGCCATCATCATGACTGTCTACCACCCCAGACTCCTCTAGAGACTAGATCAGAGTTACTGTCTACACACACAGCCATCACATGTTCACTGTCTACCACCTCATCCATAGAGACACAGCATCACAGGAAGTCAGACTGACTGGCCAACTCATCCATAGAGACTAGAGAGAGACCACACACAGCCATCACCATGTTACTGTCTACCACTCATCCTCTACCACAGGGACAGCAACATTCATGTTACTGACTGGCCACCCCATCCATAGAGACTAGAGGGAGAGAGCCATCACATGTTCAGACTGACTACCACCCCTCCTCTACCACACACAGCCATCATCATGTTACTGTCTACCACCCCATCCTAGGGACACAGGACCAGTTACTGTCTACAACACTGACAGGAAGTCAGTTACTGTCCACCACTCATCCATAAAGACTAGACACACAGCCATCACCATGAAGTCAGACTGACTACCAACCATCCATACCACAGAGGGAGAGAGGACATCATCATGTTACTGTCTACCACCCCTCCTCTACCACACACAGCCATCACCATGTTACATACCACCCCTCCTCTACCACACACAGCCATCATCATGGAGAGTCTACCACCCTGACAGGAAGTCAGACAGCCAATCACCATGTTACTGTCTAGACACAACAGCCATCATCATGTTACTGTCTACCACCATAGAGACTACACACAGCCATCACATGTTACAGGAAGAGACACCCCTCCTCTACCACACACAGCATCATCATCATGTTACTGTCTACCAGACTGGTACCATATCCCCATACCACACACAGCCATCACCATGTTACTGTCTACCACCCCTCCTCTACTCACACAGCATCACCATGACTGTCTACCACACACAGCCATATCTCATGTTACTGTCTATCCAGTGGTACTCTACCCACAGCCATCAAGTCAGTTACTGTCTACCACCCCATCCTCTACCACACACAGCCATCACCATGTTACTGTCTAGTGGTACCCCTCCTCTACCACACACAGCCATGTCCATATTCCTGTCTACCACCCCATCCACCACACACAGCATCACCATGTTAGTGGTCACCACATTCAGCCATCACCATACTGTGGTACCACCCTCCTCTACACACACAGCATCACCATGTCTACTGTGGTACCACACACAGCCATCATCAAGTCAGACTGTGGTACCATACCACCAGCCATCATCCATGTTACTGTCTACCACCCCAGTCCTCCATACCACACACAGCCAGTGGTACCATGTTACTGTCTACACACACAGCCATCACATGGTTACTATCTCACCTTATTCCCCATTAACACCTACCACACAGCATCATCCATGGTACCATATTCCCCATCTCAGTACCACACACCCATATGTGTGTGGTGTGTGTTGTGTGTGTGTGTGTGTCTCCAGTGTGTGTGTGGTGTGTGTATCTCAGTGGTACAGGAAGTGTGTATCTCAGTGGTACCATGGTCCAACTCATCCATGGTCACTGCTGGTGAGAAGATGGACAACACACTTTTGGACACCAGTCCTTGACTACCAACTATGTCCATTAGAGACTCTGGGAGAGAGGACAACATACTGACAGGAAGTCAGACTGACTGGCCAACTCATCCATAGAGACTAGAGGGAGAGAGGACAACATACTGTCAGGAAGTCAGACTGACTGGCCAACTCATCCATAGAGACTAGAGGGAGAGAGGACAACATACTGACAGGAAGTCAGACTGACTGGCCAACTCATCCAACATAGACAGGAAGTCAGACTGACTGGAACTCATCCAGAGGTAGAGAGGACAACACACAGACAGGAAGTCAGACTGACTGGCCAACTCATCCATAAAGACTAGAGGGAGAGAGGACAACACACTGTTAGGAAGTCAGACTGACTGGCCAACTCATCCATAGAGACTAGAGGGAGAGAGGACAACATACTGACAGGAAGTCAGACTGACTGGCCAATCTCAGTGACCATCCATAGAGACTAGATCTCAGAGGGACAACACACTGACAGGAAGTCAGACTGACTGGCCAATGACCATCCATAGAGACTAGAGGGAGAGAGGACAACACACTGGCCAACCATCCATGACAGGAAGTCAGACTGACTGGCCAATGATTCCATCCATAGAGACTAGAGGGAGAGAGGACAACACACAGACAGGAAGTCAGACTGACTGGCCAACTCATCCATAGAGACTAGAGGGAGAGAGGACAACATACAGTCAGGAAGTCAGACTGACTGGCCAATGACCATCCATAGAGACTAGAGGGAGAGAGGACAACACACTGACAGGAAGTCAGACTGACTGGCCAATGACCATCCATAGAGACTAGAGGGAGAGAGGACAACATACTCAGGAAGTCAGACTGACTGGCCAACTCATCCATAGAGACCAGAGGGAGAGGGACAACACACTGACAGGAAGTCAGACTGACTGGTACCAATTCCATCCATAGAGACTCAGAGGTAGAGAGGACAACACACTGACAGGAAGTCAGACTGACTGGCCAATGACCATCCATAGAGACTAGAGGGAGAGATTCAACACACTGACAGGAAGTCAGACTGACTGGCCAATGACCATCCATAGAGACTAGAGGGAGAGAGGACAACACACTGACAGGAAGTCAGACTGAGTGGTACCAATTCCATCCATAGAGACTAGAGGGAGAGAGGACAACACACTGACAGGAAGTCAGACTGACTGGCCAACTCATCCATAGAGACTAGAGGTAGAGAGGACAACACACTGACAGGAAGTCAGACTGACTGGCCAATGACTCATCCATAATATTCAGCATCAAGTCTAGTAATCTCTCAACACAACCCATACACATATCTCAGTGACATCATATTACCAACTATTGTTGATTTAATATGTTTTTGACCAGTGTTTTATTTTATATATTCATATCTCAGTGGTACCATATTCCCCATTAAACCATATCTCAGTGGTACCATATTCCTATCTCAGTGGTACCAATTCCCCATATCTCAGTGGTACCATATTCCCCATTAACACCATATCTCAGTGGTACCATATTCCTCATTAAACCATATCTCAGTGGTACCATATTCCCCATTACACCATATCTCAGTGGTACCATATTCCCCATTACACCATATCTCAGTGGTACCATATTCCCATTAAACCATATCTCAGTGGTACCATATTCCTCATTAAACCATATCTCAGTGGTACCATATTCCCCATTAAACCATATCTCAGTGGTACCATATTCCCCATATCTCAGTGGTACCATATTCCTCATTAACACCATATCTCAGTGGTACCATATTCCCCATTACACCATATCTCAGTGGTACCATATTCCCCATATCTCAGTGGTACCATATTCCCCATATCTCAGTGGTACCATATTCCCCATTAACACCATATCTCAGTGGTACCATATTCCCCATATCTCAGTGGTACCATATTCCCCATATTCACCATATCTCAGTGGTACCATATTCCCCATTACACCATATCTCAGTGGTACCATATTCCCCATATCTCAGTGGTACCATATTCCCCATATCTCAGTGGTACCATATTCACCATATCTCAGTGGTACCATATTCCCCATTACACCATATCTCAGTGGTACCATATTCCCCATTAAACCATATCTCAGTGGTACCATATTCCTCATATCTCAGTGGTACCATATTCCCCATATCTCAGTGGTACCATATTCCCCATTACACCATATCTCAGTGGTACCATATTCCCCATTACACCATATCTCAGTGGTACCATATTCCCCATTACACCATATCTCAGTGGTACCATATTCCCCATATCTCAGTGGTACCATATTCCCCACTAAACCATATCTCAGTGGTACCATATTCCCCATATCTCAGTGGTACCATATTCCCCACTAAACCATATCTCAGTGGTACCATATTCCCCATTACACCATATCTCAGTGGTACCATATTCCTCATTAAACCATATCTCAGTGGTACCATATTCCCCATTAAACCATATCTCAGTGGTACCATATTCCCCATAAACCATATCTCAGTGGTACCATATTCCCCATTACACCATATCTCAGTGGTACCATATTCCCCATTAACACCATATCTCAGTGGTACCATATTCCCCACTACACCATATCTCAGTGGTACCATATTCCCCATTAACACCATATCTCAGTGGTACCATATTCCCCACTAAACCATATCTCAGTGGTACCATATTCCCATTAACACCATATCTCAGTGGTACCATATTCCCCAACTAAACCATATCTCAGTGGTACCATATTCCCCACTAAACCATATCTCAGTGGTACCATATTCCCCATTACACCATATCTCAGTGGTACCATATTCCCCATTAAACCATATCTCAGTGGTACCATATTCCCCATTACACCATATCTCAGTGGTACCATATTCCCCATATATCTCAGTGGTACCATATTCCCCATTAAACCATATCTCAGTGGTACCATATTCCCCACTAAACCATATCTCAGTGGTACCATATTCCCCATATCTCAGTGGTACCATATTCCCCCATATCTAAACCATATCTCAGTGGTACCATATTCCCCACTAAACCATATCTCAGTGGTACCATATTCCCCATATCTCAGTGGTACCATATTCCCCATTAACACCATATCTCAGTGGTACCATATTCCCCATATCTCAGTGGTACCATATTCCCCACTATATCTCAGTGGTACCATATTCCCCTCAGTGGTATATTAACCCCATATCTCAGTGGTACCATATTCCCCATATCTCAGTGGTACCATATTCCCCACTAAACCATATCTCAGTGGTACCATATTCCCCATTACACCATATCTCAGTGGTACCATATTCCCCATATCTCAGTGGTACCATATTCCCCATATCTCAGTGGTACCATATTCCCCATTAAACCATATCTCAGTGGTACCATATTCCCCATTACACCATATCTCAGTGGTACCATATTCCCCACCCATATCTCAGTGGTACCATATTCCCCATTACACCATATCTCAGTGGTACCATATTCCCATTAATATTCCCCATTACATATCTCAGTGGTACCATATTCCCCATTATATCTCAGTGGTACCATATTCCCCATATCTCAGTGGTACCATATTCCCCATATCTCAGTGGTACCATATTCCCCATTAACACCATATCTCAGTGGTACCATATTCCCCATTAACACCATATCTCAGTGGTACCATATTCCCCATTAAACCATATCTCAGTGGTACCATATTCCCCATTAAACCATATCTCAGTGGTACCATATTCCCCTCATTACACCATATCTCAGTGGTACCATATTCCCTCAGTGGTAAACCATATCTCAGTGGTACCATATTCCCCACTAAACCATATATCTCAGTGGTACCATATTCCCCACTAAACCATATCTCAGTGGTACCATATTCCCCACTAAACCATATCTCAGTGGTACCATATTCCCCATATCTCAGTGGTACCATATTCCCCATATCTCAGTGGTACCATATTCCCCATATCTCAGTGGTACCATATTCCCCATATCTCAGTGGTACCATATTCCCCATATCTCAGTGGTACCATATTCCCCATTAAACCATATCTCAGTGGTACCATATTCCCTATTAAACCATATCTCAGTGGTACCATATTCCCCATATCTCAGTGGTACCATATTCCCCATTACACCATATCTCAGTGCTCCGTACCATATTCTGCGTCGATCAAACTGGCCAGCTCTGGTCGGGGAGCCACGTCCGTGTAGATGAACTTACCATTTCCCATTAAAACCTTGAACGGCTTCAGACGCTCAGCGATAGCCACTCCTGTCACACACACACACACACACACACACACACCACACACACACACACACACACACACACACACACACCACACACACACACACACACACACACACACACACACACACACACACACACACATGAGGTTATGTTGTTCTTTTCCCTTGATAGTTGAGGGTTTTTTCACTGACCATAGTGTGTGTGTGTGTGTATTCCCCATGTGTATCTCAGTGGTACCATATGTGTGTGTGTGTGTGTGTGTTACTCACCGATCCTGCCCAGTCCCAGGATTCCCACGGTGCTGTTAGCCAGCTCATATCCACACAGCCACAGAGTCCTCCACGTTCCCCATCCACCACTGGACAGGGACACACAGAGAGAAGGTCTGTGTGTGTGTGTGTGTTCCTACATCTTGGCTTCATGGTACCATAGACTCTATCAGTCTCCTGGAGGTGGTCTGTGTGTGTGTGTGTGTGTGTTCCCCATGTGTGTGGTGTGTGTGTTCCTCTATGTCTATTCCTGGTCAGTGTCTACCAGTCTCCTATCTCAGTGGTGTGTGTGTGTGTGTGTGTGTTCCTCTTGGCTTCATGCGTAGCCTCTATCCCCAGTCTCCTGGAGGTGGTCAGTGTGTGTGTGTGTGTGTTCCTACCTCTTGGCTTCATGCGTAGCCTCTATCAGTCTCCTGGAGGTGGTCAGTGTGTGTGTGTGTGTGTGTTCCTACCTCTTGGCTTCATGCGTAGCCTCTATCAGTCTCCTGGAGGTGGTCAGTGTGTGTGTGTGTGTGTGTGTGTTCCTACCTCTTGGCTTCATGCGTAGCCTCTATCAGTCTCCTGGAGGTGGTCAGTGTGTGTGTGTGTGTGTGTTCCTACCTCTTGGCTTCATGCGTAGCCTCTATCAGTCTCCTGGAGGTGGTCAGTGTGTGTGTGTGTGTGTTCCTACCTCTTGGCTTCATGCGTAGCCTCTATCAGTCTCCTGGAGGTGGTCAGTGTGTGTGTGTGTGTGGCTTCATGCGTAGCCTCTATCAGTCTCCTGGAGTGGTCAGTGTGTGTGTGTGTGTGTTCCTACCTCTTGGCTTCATGCGTAGCCTCTATCAGTCTCCTGGAGGGTCAGTGTGTCAGTGTGTGTGTGTGTGTGTGTGTTGTGTGTGTTCCTACCTCTTGGCTTCATGCGTAGCCTCTATCAGTCTCCTGGAGGTGGTCAGTGTGTGTGTGTGTGTGTGTGTTGTGTGTGTTAGCCTACCTCTTGGCTTCATGCGTAGCCTCTATCAGTCTCCTGGAGGGTGGTCAGTGTGTGTGTGTGTGTTTCCTACCTCTTGGCTTCATGCGTAGCCTCTATCAGTCTCCTGGAGGTGGTCAGTGTGTGTGTGTGTGTGTGTGTGTTCCTACCTCTTGGCTTCATGCGTAGCCTCTATCAGTCTCCTGGAGGTGGTCAGTGTGGTCAGTGTGTGTGTGTGTGTGTTCCTACCTCTTGGCTTCATGCGTAGCCTCTATCAGTCTCCTGGAGGTGGTCAGTGTGTGTGTGTGTGTGTCCTACCTCTTGGCTTCATGCGTAGCCTCTATCAGTCTCCTGGAGGTGGTCAGTGTGTGTGTGTGTGTGGCTTCATGTGTCTCCTGTGGTCAGTGTGTGTGTGTGTGTTCCTGGTACTCTTGGCTTCATGCGTAGCCTCTATCAGTCTCCTGGAGGTGGTCAGTGTGTGTGTGTGTGTGTTGTGTGTGTGTTCCTACCTCTTGGCTTCATGCGTAGCCTCTATCAGTCTCCTGGAGGTGGTCAGTGTGTGTGTGTGTGTGTGTGTGTGTGTGTGTGTGTGTTCCTACCTCTTGGCTTCATGCGTAGCCTCTATCAGTCTCCTGGAGGTGGTCAGTGTGTGTGTGTGTGTGTGTGTGTGTGTTCCCACCTCTTGGCTTCATGTCAGCCTCTATCAGTCTCCTGGAGGTGGTCAGTGTGTGTGTGTGTGTGTGTGTGTGTGTGTTCCTACCTCTTGGCTTCATGCGTAGCCTCTATCAGTCTCCTGGAGGTGGTCAGTGTGTGTGTGTGTGTGTGTGTGTGTTCCTACCTCTTGGCTTCATGCGTAGCCTCTATCAGTCTCCTGGAGGTGGTCAGTGTGTGTGTGTGTGTGTGTTGTACCTCTTGGCTTCATGCGTAGCCTCTATCAGTCTCCTGGAGGTGGTCAGTGTGTGTGTGTGTGTGTGTGTGTGTCTCCTGGAGGTGGTGTGTGTGTGTGTGTGTTCCTACCTCTTGGCTTCATGCGTAGCCTCTATCAGTCTCCTGGAGGTGGTCAGTGTGTGTGTGTGTGTGTGTGTTCCTACCTCTTGGCTTCATGCGTAGCCTCTATCAGTCTCCTGGAGGTGGTCAGTGTGTGTGTGTGTGTGTGTTCCTACCTCTTGGCTTCATGCGTAGCCTCTATCAGTCTCCTGGAGGTGGTCAGTGTGTGTGTGTGTGTTCCTACCTCTTGGCTTCATGCGTAGCCTCTATCAGTCTCCTGGAGGTGGTCAGTGTGTGTGTGTGTGTGTGTGTTCCTACCTCTTGGCTTCATGCGTAGCCTCTATCAGTCAGTCTCCTGTGGTGGTCAGTGTGTGTGTGTGTGTGTTGTGTGTCCTACCTCTTGGCTTCATGCGTAGCCTCTATCAGTCTCCTGGAGGTGGTCAGTGTGTGTGTGTGTGTCCTACCTCTTGGCTTCATGCGTAGCCTCTACCAGTCTCCTGGAGGTGGTCAGTGTGTGTGTGTGTGTTCCTACCTCTTGGCTTCATGCGTAGCCTCTATCAGTCTCCTGGAGGTGGTCAGTGTGTGTGTGTGTGTGTTCCTACCTCTTGGCTTCATGCGTAGCCTCTATCAGTCTCCTGGAGGTGGTCAGTGTGTGTGTGTGTGTGTGTTCCTACCTCTTGGCTTCATGCGTAGCCTCTATCAGTCTCCTGGAGGTGGTCAGTGTGTGTGTGTGTGTGTGCCTACCTCTTGGCTTCATGCGTAGCCTCTATCAGTCTCCTGGAGGTGGTCAGTGTGTGTGTGTGTGTTCCTACCTCTTGGCTTCATGCGTAGCCTCTACCAGTCTCCTGGAGGTGGTCAGTGTGTGTGTGTGTGTTCCTACCTCTTGGCTTCATGCGTAGCCTCTATCAGTCTCCTGGAGGTGGTCAGTGTGTGTGTGTGTGTCCTACCTCTTGGCTTCATGCGTAGCCTCTATCAGTCTCCTGGAGGTGGTCAGTGTGTGTGTGTGTGTGTGTTCCTACCTCTTGGCTTCATGCGTAGCCTCTATCAGTCTCCTGGAGGTGGTCAGTGTGTGTGTGTGTGTTGGTTCCTACCTCTTGGCTTCATGCGTAGCCTCTACCAGTCTCCTGGAGGTGGTCAGCAGCAGGGCGACAGTCAGTTCAGCTACGGAATCTGTTAACACATCTGGGGTGTAACCCACACGGATCCCCCTGATACACACACACACACACAGAGAGAGACACACACACACACACACACACACACACACACACACACACACACACACACACACACACACACACACACACACACACACACACACACACACACACACACACACACACACACACACACACACACACACACACACACACACACACAGAGACAGACACACACACACACACAGAGAGACACACACACACACACACACACACACACACACACACACACACACAGAGACACACACACACACACACACACACACACACACAGGTGAATCCAGGTGAAAGACATGATCCCTTACTGATGTCACCTGTTAAATCCACTTCAATCAGTGTAGATGAAGGAGAGGAGACGAGATAAAGAAGGATTTTAAGCCTTGAGATAAATGAGACATGGATGGTGTGTGTGTCATTGAGGGTGAATGGGCAAGACAAGACAGTTTTTAAGTGCCTTTGAACGGGGTATGGTAGTAGGTACCAGTCGTACTGGTTTGAGTGTGTCAAGAACTGCAACGCTGCTGGGTTTTTCACGCTCAACAGTTTCCTCTGTGTATCAAGAATGGTCCACCACCCAAAGGACATCCAGACAACTTTGACACAACTCAATGTTGGAGTCAACATGGACCAGCATCCCTGTGGAGTCAACACCTGTAGAGTCAACATGGGCCAGCATCCCTGTGGAACGCTTTCAACACCTTGTAGAGTCAACATGGACCAGCATCCCTGTGGAACACTTTCAACACCTTGTAGAGTCAACATGGGCCAGCATCCCTGTGGAACGCTTTAGACACCTTGTAGAGTCAACATGGACCAGCATCCCTGTGGAACGCTTTCACACCTTGTAGAGTCAACATGGACCAGCATCCCTGTGGAACGTCACCTTGTAGAGTCAACATGGGGCCAGCATCCCTGTGGAACGCTTTAGACACCTTGTAGAGTCAACATGGATCAGCATCCCTGTGGAACGCTTTAGACACCTTGTAGAGTCAACATGGACCAGCATCCCTGTGGAACGCTTTCAACACCTTGTAGAGTCCACATGGACCAGCATCCCTGTGGAACGCTTTAGACACCTTGTAGAGTCAACATGGATCAGCATCCCTGTGGAACGCTTTAGACACCTTGTAGAGTCAACATGGACCAGCATCCCTGTGGAACGCTTTCAACACCTTGTAGAGTCCACATGGACCAGCATCCCTGTGGAACGCTTTAGACACCTTGTAGAGTCAACATGGGCCAGCATCCCTGTGGAACGCTTTCAACACCTTGTAGAGTCAACATGGGCCAGCATCCCTGTGGAACGCTTTAGACACCTTGTAGAGTCAACATGGGCCAGCATCCCTGTGGAACGCTTTCAACACCTTGTAGAGTCAACATGGACCAGCATCCCTGTGGAAGGCTTTCGACACCTTGTAGAGTCAACGTGGACCAGCATCCCTGTGGAAGGCTTTCAACACCTTGTAGAGTCAACATGGGCCAGCATCCCTGTGCAAGGCTTTCGACACCTTGTAGAGTCAACACGGACCAGCATCCCTGTGGAAGGCTTTCGACACCTTGTAGAGTCAACGTGGACCAGCATCCCTGTGGAACGCTTTCAACACCTTGTAGAGTCAACATGGACCAGCATCCCTGTGGAACGCTTTCAACACCTTGTAGAGTCAACATGGACCAGCATCCCTGTGGAACGCTTTCAACACCTTGTAGAGTCAACACGGGCCAGCATCCCTGTGGAACACTTTCTACACCTGGGTGTAGAGTCAAACGGGCCAGCATCCCTGGGAACGCTTTCAAGAGCACCTTGTGAGTCAACAGAAGGATCCCTGTGGAACGACAGACACCTTGTAGAGTCAACATGGACCAGCATCCCTGTGGAACGCTTTCAACACCTTGTAGAGTTCACCCGACGAATTGAGGCTGTTCTGAGGACAAAAATGCACTGGTGTTCTTAATGATTTGTTATACTCAGTTGTATGTCTGTGATGTGACCAACAACAGAGGTTAGAGGTTAGAGGTCACTGACCTTTTCTTTAGTTCCTCCAGGGAGAGGTGGTCAAAACCCACTGACATGGTGCTCAGGACCTTAAGGTTAGGACCTGCAGGAGAACAGACACACACACACCACACACACACACACACAGAGACACACACACACAGAGAGAGACACACACAGAGAGAGAGAGACACACACACACACAGAGAGAGAGAGACACACACACACACACAGAGAGAGACACACACACACACACAGAGAGAGAGACACACGCACGCACACACAAACACACAACAAAAAGTCAAGTTCTCCCAGTGTTCCTGACAGAGATCGGCCAATGGCGTTAGAGGTTATGGACAGTCACCTGACCTGCAGCGTCCAATAGCTCGGCGTCGATCTTCTCCGTGAGCACGCAGACCAGCGCATCAACACCTTTGACCTTCTGGAGCAACTCCTTCCGGGGCACGGGGACGTCATCTGAGTCCCACAGATCAAACTGCACTCTGGGTAATGTAGGATTTCAAAATGAAAGACCTGTTACAGATTCTTTACAAATGTCTGTGCCTGCCTGCCTGCCTGCCTGCCTGCCTGTCTGTCTGTCTGTCTGTCTGTCTGTCTGTCTGTCTGTCTGTCTGTCTGTCTGCCTGCCTGCTGTCTCTCTTTTCTGCCTCTTTCTTTCTTTCTGAGTACTTTGTTAATTCATGCAATGAACCTGAAGGGAATGGAACAGTGTTATGAGTCAGAGAGAGACTGAAACAGTGTTATGAGTCTGAGGGGGGGTAGAGAGGGAGGGAGAGACTGGAACAGTGTTATGAGTCTGAGGGGGGTAGAGAGGGAGAGAGAGACTGGAACAGTGTTATGAGTCTGAGGGGGATAGAGAGGGAGAGAGAGACTGGAACAGTGTTATGAGTCAGAGAGAGACTGGAACAGTGTTATGAGTCAGAGAGAGACTGGAACAGTGTTATGAGTCAGAGAGAGACTGGAACAGTGTTATGAGTCAGAGAGAGACTGGAACAGTGTTATGAGTCAGAGAGAGACTGGAACAGTGTTATGAGTCAGAGAGAGACTGGAACAGTGTTATGAGTCAGAGAGAGACTGGAACAGTGTTATGAGTCAGAGAGAGACTGGAACAGTGTTATGAGTCAGAGAGAGACTGGAACAGTGTTATGAGTCAGAGAGAGACTGGAACAGTGTTATGAGTCAGAGAGAGACTGGAACAGTGTTATGAGTCAGAGAGAGACTGGAACAGTGTTATGAGTCAGAGAGAGACTGGAACAGTGTTATGAGTCAGAGAGAGACTGGAACAGTGTTATGAGTCAGAGAGAGACTGGAACAGTGTTATGAGTCAGAGAGAGACTGGAACAGTGTTATGAGTCAGAGAGAGACTGGAACAGTGTTATGAGTCAGAGAGAGACTGGAACAGTGTTATGAGTCAGAGAGAGACTGGAACAGTGTTATGAGTCAGAGAGAGACTGGAACAGTGTTATGAGTCAGAGAGAGACTGGAACAGTGTTATGAGTCAGAGAGAGACTGGAACAGACTGGAACAGTGTTATGAGTCAGAGAGAGACTGGAACAGTGTTATGAGTCAGAGAGAGACTGGAACAGTGTTATGAGTCAGAGAGAGACTGGAACAGTGTTATGAGTCAGAGAGAGACTGGAACAGTGTTATGAGTCAGAGAGAGACTGGAACAGTGTTATGAGTCAGAGAGAGACTGGAACAGTGTTATGAGTCAGAGAGAGACTGGAACAGTGTTATGAGTCAGAGAGAGACTGGAACAGTGTTATGAGTCAGAGAGAGACTGGAACAGTGAGAGAGACTGGAACAGTGTTATGAGTCAGAGGAGACTGGAACAGTGTTATGAGTCAGAGAGAGACTGGAACAGTGTTATGAGTCAGAGAGAGACTGGAACAGTGTTATGAGTCAGAGAGAGACTGGAACAGTGTTATGAGTCAGAGAGAGACTGGAACAGTGTTATGAGTCAGAGAGAGACTGGAACAGTGTTATGAGTCAGAGTCAGAGAGAGACTGGAACAGTGTTATGAGTCTGAGAGGACTGGAACAGTGTTATGAGTCAGAGAGACTGGAACAGTGTTACTGAGAACTGAGTGTTATGAGTCAGAGAGAGACTGGAACAGTGTTATGAGTCTGAGTCACTGGAGAGAGTGGGAACAGTGTTATGAGTCAGAGAGAGACTGGAACAGTGTTATGAGTCAGAGAGAGACTGGAACAGTGTTATGAGTCAGAGAGAGACTGGAACAGTGTTATGAGTCAGAGAGAGACTGGAACAGTGTTATGAGTCAGAGAGAGACTGGAACAGTGTTATGAGTCAGAGAACAGTGTTATGAGAGGGGAGAGAGGGAGAGAGAGACTGGAACAGTGTTATGAGTCTGAGGGGGAACAGTGTTATGAGTCTGAGAGAGACTGGAACAGTGTTATGAGTCTGAGAGAGACTGGAACAGTGTTATGAGTCAGAGAGAGACTGGAACAGTGTTATGAGTCAGAGAGAGACTGGAACAGTGTTATGAGTCAGAGAGAGACTGGAACAGTGTTATGAGTCAGAGAGAGACTGGAACAGTGTTATGAGTCAGAGAGAGACTGGAACAGTGTTATGAGTCTGAGGGGGAGAAGAGAGAGGGAGAGAGAGACTGGAACAGTGTTATGAGTCTGAGGGGGGGTAGAGAGGGAGAGAGTCCTGTTTGTGATAATATTTATTATTATTAATTGTGTTATGATGTTTTTATTGATAGGCCTGTTGTTAATGAGTCATTCCTTTGCCCAAGTAAGCTTTGGCAGTATGCACATTGAATTGAGAGAGACGTCTTATCTGTCTGGTCTGGTCAAGGCAAACATTGTCAGTTCTGTTTACCCAAAAGTCAATGATGAACCTCACACGACAACATTTCAGAACGTTCCGTTAGAATGAATGACAACATGATAGGTTAGCCTCCATGAATGACTAAAGGACATTAAGTTAAATTAAAGACACGATTCAAAACCTATAGCCTACATAACATGAAATTAAAAGCAACAATAATTAGATTTAAAGAATATAATTATATTAAAAAGTTGGCCAACATACAGAACCAGAACGGCAACAAGAGAAACGTGTGATCTCACTCACTGTCCAGACTCGCTGAGAATCTTCAGCCCCTCCGGCGGGATCTGTCGCGTGATGTAGACCCGCGGTAGAGACGACATCTCTCTCTGCACGGCGCCCGGTAAGCCCCCGGTACTACTTAAAGAGTTTAACGGCGCAACGGCGATCCGCTGGAGAGCCACGCGAAGAGCCACGCGACCGCACCACATCGTCGAGGAGAGGAGGTCTGGAGCTTTAGAGAAATTATCGAATTTAATTGAAATCTGTTAAAAACGGGGGACTTCGCAACCTGAGCACCTTTCTGGTGTGTGTCGTATGTGTGTGTTGTTTTTGGCAGGAGTTCAGAGGGGAGGAACCGTAGGGGGTTGCCGTTCGGCCAATATGAAGGGAGGGATGGTTGACAGAGATTGCTGGCTACTCACACACACACACACACACACACACACACACACACACACACACACACACACACACACACACACACACACACACACACACACACACACGGAGTTTGATCCTGTTGTACATGTAGCTTTGTAAGTAACCACTAACCAGACAGTTGTGTAAAACAGGCTATGAGGCTCAGCCATGATGACCTGTGGTCCACTGTGAACTAATATGGACCACGTGACATGATCCAGTCAGCTCTATATAGATCTACTATCTATCTGTTATCTATTGTTACAGTCTCACTAACATCAGGTCTACTATCTATCTGTTATCTATTGTTATAGTCTAACTAACATCAGGTCTACTGTCTATCTGTTATCTATTGTTATAGTCTAACTAACATCAGGTTTACTGTCTATCTGTTATCTATTGTTACAGTCTAACTAACAACATCAGGTCTACTATCTATCTGTTATCTATTGTTATAGTCTAACTAACATCAGGTCTACTATCTATCTGTTATCTATTGTTATAGTCTAACTAACATCAGGTCTACTATCTATCTGTTATCTATTGTTATAGTCTAACTAACTAACAACATCAGGTCTACTATCTATCTGTTATCTATTGTTACAGTCTAACTAACTAACTAACTATCTGTTATCTATTGTTATCAACATCAGGTCTACTATCTATCTGTTATCTATTGTTATAGTCTAACTAACATCAGGTCTACTATCTATCTGTTATCTATTGTTATAGTCTAACTAACATCAGGTCTACTGTCTATCTGTTATCTATTGTTATAGTCTCACTAACATCAGGTCTACTATCTATCTGTTATCTATTGTTATAGTCTAACTAACATCAGGTCTACTGTCTATCTGTTATCTATTGTTATAGTCTAACTAACATCAGGTCTACTATCTATCTGTTATCTATTGTTACAGTCTAAGTAACACCATCAGGTGTACTGTCTATCTGTTATCTATTGTTACAGTCTAACTAACAACATCAGGTCTACTATCTATCTGTTATCTATTGTTATAGTCTAACTAACATCAGGTCTACTATCTATCTGTTATCTATTGTTACAGTCTAACTAACTAACAACATCAGGTCTACTGTCTATCTGTTATCTATTGTTATAGTCTAACTAACATCAGGTCAACTATCTATCTGTTATCTATAGTTACAATCTAACTAACTAACAACATCATGTCTACTGTCTATCTGTTATCTATTGTTATAGTCTAACTAACATCAGGTCAACTATCTATCTGTTATCTATTGTTACAGTCTAACTAACAACATCAGGTCTACTATCTATCTGTTATCTATTGTTACAGTCTAACTAACATCAGGTCAACTATCTATCTGTTATCTATAGTTATAGTCTAACTAACATCAGGTCTACTATCTATCTGTTATCTATTGTTACAGTCTAACTAACATCAGGTCAACTATCTATCTGTTATCCATTGTTACAGTCTAACTAACTAACAACATCAGGTCTACTATCTATCTGTTATCTATGGTTACAGTCTAACTAACTAACAACATCAGGTCTACTGTCTATCTGTTATCTATTGTTATAGTCTAACTAACATCAGGTCAACTATCTATCTGTTATCTATAGTTACAATCTAACTAACTAACAACATCATATCTACTGTCTATCTGTTATCTATTGTTATAGTCTAACTAACATCAGGTCAACTATCTATCTGTTATCTAAGTTACTCTAACAACATCAGGTCAACTATCTATCTGTTATCTATTGTTACAGTCTAACTAACATCAGGTCAACTATCTATCTGTTATCTATAGTTACAGTCTAACTAACTAACAACATCATGTCTACTGTCTATCTGTTATCTATTGTTATAGTCTAACTAACATCAGGTCAACTATCTATCTGTTATCTATTGTTACAGTCTAACTAACTAACAACATCAGGTCTACTGTCTATCTGTTATCTATTGTTACAGTCTAACTAACTAACAACATCAGGTCTACTATCTATCTGTTATCTATTGTTACAGTCTAACTAACTAACATCAGGTCAACTATCTATCTGTTATCTATTGTTACAGTCTAACTAACAACATCAGGTCTACTATCTATCTGTTATCTATTGTTACAGTCTAACTAACATCAGGTCAACTATCTATCTGTTATCTATTGTTACAGTCTAACTAACTAACAACATCAGGTCTACTATCTATCTGTTATCTATTGTTACAGTCTAACTAACATCAGGTCAACTATCTATCTGTTATCTATTGTTACAGTCTAACTAACATCAGGTCAACTATCTATCTGTTATCTATTGTTACAGTCTAACTAACTAACAACATCAGGTCTACTATCTATCTGTTATCTATTGTTACAGTCTAACTAACTAACAACATCAGGTCTACTATCTATCTGTTATCTATTGTTACAGTCTAACTAACTAACAACATCAGGTCTACTGTCTATCTGTTATCTATTGTTATAGTCTAACTAACATCAGGTCAACTATCTATCTGTTATCTATTGTTACAGTCTAACTAACAACATCAGGTCTACTATCTATCTGTTATCTATTGTTACAGTCTAACTAACATCAGGTCTACTATCTATCTGTTATCTATTGTTATAGTCTAACTAACAACATCAGGTCTACTATCTATCTGTTATCTATTGTTACAGTCTAACTAACTAACAACATCAGGTCTACTGTCTATCTGTTATCTATTGTTATAGTCTAACTAACATCAGGTCTACTATCTATCTGTTATCTATTGTTACAGTCTAACTAACATCAGGTCAACTATCTATCTGTTATCTATAGTTACAATCTAACTAACTAACAACATCAGGTCTACTGTCTATCTGTTATCTATAGTTATAGTCTAACTAACAACATCAGGTCTACTATCTATCTGTTATCTATTGTTACAGTCTAACTAACATCAGGTCAACTATCTATCTGTTATCTATAGTTACAGTCTAACTAACATCAGGTCAACTATCTATCTGTTATCTATTGTTACAGTCTAACTAACTAACAACATCAGGTCTACTATCTATCTGTTATCTATTGTTACAGTCTAACTAACTAACAACATCAGGTCTACTGTCTATCTGTTATCTATTGTTACAGTCTAACTAACAACATCAGGTCTACTATCTATCTGTTATCTATTGTTACAGTCTAACTAACTAACAACATCAGGTCTACTATCTATCTGTTATCTATTGTTACAGTCTAACTAACTAACAACATCAGGTCTACTGTCTATCTGTTATCTATTGTTACAGTCTAACTAACAACATCAGGTCTACTATCTATCTGTTATCTATTGTTACAGTCTAACTAACTAACAACATCAGGTCTACTATCTATCTGTTATCTATTGTTACAGTCTAACTAACTAACAACATCAGGTCTACTATCTATCTGTTATCTATTGTTACAGTCTAACTAACTAACAACATCAGGTCTACTGTCTATCTGGTATCTATTGTTACAGTCTAACTAACATCAGGTCAACTATCTATCTGTTATATATAGTTACAGTCTAACTAACATCAGGTCAACTATCTATCTGTTATCTATTGTTACAGTCTAACTAACATCAGGTCAACTATCTATCTGTTATCTATTGTTACAGTCTAACTAACAACATCAGGTCTACTATCTATCTGTTATCTATTGTTACAGTCTAACTAACTAACTAACATCAGGTCTACTGTCTGTTATCTATTGTTACAGTCTAACTAACATCAGGTCTACTATCTATCTGTTATCTATTGTTACAGTCTAACTAACATCAGGTCTACTATCTATCTGTTATCTATTGTTACAGTCTAACTAACATCAGGTCTACTGTCTATCTGTTATCTATTGTTACAGTCTAACTAACATCGGGTCTACTGTCTATCTATTATCTATTGTTACAGTCTAACTAACAACATCGGGTCTACTGTCTATCTGTTATCTATTGTTATAGTCTCCCAACATCGGGTCTACTGTCTATCTATTATCTATTGTTACAATCTAACTAACAACATCAGGTCTACTGTCTATCTGTTATCTATTGTTATAGTCTAACTAACATCAGGTCTACTATCTATCTGTTATCTATTGTTATAGTCTAACTAACATCAGGTCAACTATCTATCTGTTATCTATTGTTACAGTCTAACTAACATCAGGTCTACTGTCTATCTGTTATCTATTGTTATAGTCTCACTAACATCAGGTCTACTATCTATCTGTTATCTATTGTTATAGTCTAACTAACATCAGGTCAACTATCTATCTGTTATCTATTGTTACAGTCTAACTAACATCAGGTCAACTATCTATCTGTTATCTATTGTTATAGTCTAACTAACACCATCAGGTCTACTATCTATCTGTTATCTATTGTTACAGTCTAACTACTATCTATCTGTTATCTATTGTTACAGTCTAACTACTATCTATCTGTTATCTATTGTTACAGTCTAACTACTATCTATCTGTTATCTATTGTTACAGTCTAACTACTATCTATCTGTTATCTATTGTTACAGTCTAACTACTATCTATCTGTTATCTATTGTTACAGTCTAACTAACTAACAACATCAGGTCTATTGTCTATCTGTTATCTATTGTTATAGTCTAACTAACAACATCAGGTCTACTGTCTATCTGTTATCTATTGTTACAGTCTAACTAACAACATCAGGTCTACTGTCTATCTGTTATCTATTGTTACAGTCTAACTAACAACATCAGGTCTACTGTCTATCTGTTATCTATTGTTACAGTCTAACTAACAACATCAGGTCTACTATCTATCTGTTATCTATTGTTACAGTCTAACTAACTAACAACATCAGGTCTACTGTCTATCTGTTATCTATTGTTACAGTCTAACTAACTAACAACATCAGGTCTACTGTCTATCTGTTATCTATTGTTACAGTCTAACTAACTAACAACATCAGGTCTACTGTCTATTGTCTATCTGTTATCTATTGTTATAGTCTTCCAACATTAGGATTAGGCCTACAGTAGGATAATTTACTAAAATTAGTGACGTCATCGTTGGGTTTTTCCTGACCATGGGACCTGACCAGGACTAACTCTAGGTTCTAAGGGTCCAAGGGCCAAGAGTACAGGACCCTTAGACCCGGACCCCCTCTCCCCTCAGCACCTGACCCCTCTCATCCTCACCCCCTCTCCCCTAATCTCCTGACCCCCTTACCCTCTCTCCACTCACCTAATCTCCCCTCACCCCCCCACCTCATCACCTCCTCTCCTCCCTCACCCCCCCACCTCATCACCTCCTCTCCTCCCTCACCCCCTCACCCTTCTTCTCCCTCACCCCTATCCTCCCTCACCTCTTCACCCACTCTCCTCCCTTACCACTTCACCCCCTCTCCTCCCTCACCCCCCACCTCATCACCTCCTCTCCTCCCTCACCCCTCACCCTTCTTCTCCCTCACCCCTATCCTCCCTCACCTCTTCACCCACTCTCCTCCCCTACCACTTCACCCCCTCTCCTCCCTCCTCCCTCCCTCCCCCTCTCCCCCTCCCTCTCCCCCTTCACCCCTCTCACTCACCTCCTCTCCCTTCACCCCTCTCCTCCCTTCACCCCTCTCCTCCCTCACCCCCTCCTCCCTCACCTTCACCCCTTCACCCCTCCCCCTCACCCCTCTCCTCCCTCACCCCTTCACTCCCTCACCTCCCTTCACCCCTCTCCTCCCTTCACCCCTCTCCTCCCTCACCCCCTCTCCTCCCTCACCCCTTCACCCCTTCACCCCTCTCCTCCCTCACCCCCTCTCCTCCCTCACCCCTTCACCCCTTCACCCCCTCTCCTCCCTCACCCCCTCACCCCTATTAGTTAGAGAGTCTGAGTTGTAAATGTTTCACTGGGCAGATGAACTTTGACTGTTTGAACAGTGTCTCTGTTTTCTTCTAAAATGTAAAATGGCGTCTTGCAGGTTTTCAATGATACTATGCACTATGATGCCTGCACTTAATATGGAATCTGGAAAACATTGGCCGCAATGTCAAATACTCCGGGGAAAAAGAACAAATCACTTGTCTGGATGTCCCAGAACAATTTTGTTTCAGTTGTTTGTTGTATTTTATTATTTCTTTAATAATGTATCAAATAAATATAATTTTAAACGTGAACCTTGTCATGTGATCTGAGTAACCCGGAACAGTTTGATGTGGGTTTTTTTTGTAGCTGAACCCTTCATTCGTAACAACAACTACTCAATGAACCTATCGTACACCGACAGGTAAGATATTTCGTCTCTGAATGACGATTTTTAAAGCGCATTTTTCGTAACATTCACAAATACCACGATGGACATCCCGTATCTGCAACCACAGGGAGATTTGTGTTTGATAAGTCATGACTTTTCAAGTCTATGGAGGTTTTTTTTGCACTGACCCGGTATCAGGCAGTATCAATCAATCAATCAATCAATCACATGTATTTATAAAGCCTTTTCTTTTTACATCAGCCGATGTACACACAGTGTTTTTACAGAAACCCAGCCTAAAACCCCCAAAACAGGTAGCAAATGCAGATGTAGAAATGTAATGTAATGTAGCTAGTGCTAGCTAACGCCCTTCTGAGTAAGCAGTCAATGCTAAGTTAGGTTAGCCATCGTTCCTAGCAAGATAAACACATAAGTTAGCTATTGACAAGGCTTTGAGAAGTTGTCAGCCTCAAAATATGTAATATGGTACTACTACTAGTGTTACTACTGCTCTTATAACGTCCTCATGTTATTGTAGCTAGCTACTAGTAGCTAACTGCAGATTTTGGGACCAGGAAGCTAGCTAGTTAGCAAGCCCATTAGCTAGTTAGGAAGCCCATTAGCTAGTTAGGAAGCCCATTAGCTAGTTAGGAAGCCCATTAGCTAGTTAGGAAGCCCATTAGCTAGTTAGGAAGCCCATTAGCTAGTTAGGAAGCCCATTAGCTAGTTAGGAAGCCCATTAGCTAGTTAGCAAGCCCATTAGCTAGTTAGCAAGCCCATTAGCTAGTTAGCAAGCCCATTAGCTAGTTAGCAAGCCCATCAGCTAGTTAGGAAGCCCATTAGCTAGTTAGGAAGCCCATTAGCTAGTTAGGAAGCCCATTAGCTAGTTAGGAAGCCCATCAGCTAGTTAGGAAGCCTATTAGCTAGTTAGGAAGCACATCAGCTAGTTAGGAAGCACATCAGCTAGTTAGGAAGCCCATTAGCTAGTTAGGAAGCCCATCAGCTAGTTAGGAAGCCTATTAGCTAGTTAGGAAGCCCATTAGCTAGTTAGGAAGCCCATTAGCTAGTTAGGAAGCCCATCAGCTAGTTAGGAAGCCCATCAGCTAGTTAGGAAGCCCATTAGCTAGTTAGGAAGCCCATCAGCTAGTTAGGAAGCCCATTAGCTAGTTAGGAAGCCCATTAGCTAGTTAGCAAGCCCATTAGCTAGTTAGCAAGCCCATTAGCTAGTTAGCAAGCCCATCAGCGAGTTAGCCCGCCCATTAGCTAGTTAGCAATACTGTTTATTTAGCTAGCTAACTTTACTCAGTTATCAACTTCATTTGGGGTGGTGATGTAGCTGGATAGATACTTTCAGCTCACTAAACAGAAAGCTTGATGTTGCTCGCTGAGTCGGAAAAACCCTTGGACAGCTGAGTATCATCATGTAGTGAGTGGATTGTTCTGTAGCTATTGCTGCACATAAGGATATCCCGGGGTGACAACATCGTGTTATCAGATATTACACAGACAAAGCTAGCGGAAAAATAATGTATTCAAGAATAACGTAACACAGGTATTCCTCCTCTTTTATCTCACCTGTAAGGACAGAACAGTTTCCTGTTTTTTATTTTTTATTTTACCTTTATTTAACCAGGCAAGTCAGTTAAGAACGAATTCTTATTTTCAATGACGGCCTGTTCAGGGGCAGAACGACAGATTTGTACCTTGTCAGCTCGGGGGTTTGAACTTGCAACCTTCCGGTTACGCGTCCAACGCTCTAACCACTAGGCTTCGCTGCCGCCCCTGTTAATCCTGGTTCCCAGAGACCCACACACAGGGTGTGTAGGCTTTTGTTTACAGCCCAGCACTAACACACCTGATAAACCAACTCAATGGATGGATAACAAGTTGGTCCATTGTCTCAGGATTCTAAAGTACTGGGTTGGAATGAAAGCCTGCACATCCAGTCTATGGGTGCGTCCCAATTATATGTCCTGGTTTGTAAAGTGTGCACTACGTCCCACAAACTCCTCTGAAAGGAGTGTGTTGGTGGAGGAGAGTAGAGGTCGACCTCTAGAGGACAGAGGGAGTCTCTTATTCCTGTCATCTACATCCAAAGCAGTGAAGGGAATTGTACGAAAACATTTTGGGAGGAAGTAGAGATAATTGGGATGTAGCCCCCCCCCGTGTCCTCAGGACTAGGGTGTAGAACAGTGGTGTAGACCAAAGCTTCCCACTCTGGGTCCTGGGGTCCACTCTGGGTCCACTCTGGGTCCTGGGCCCCACTCTGGGTCCACTCTGGGTCCTGGGCCCCACTCTGGGTCCACTCTGGGTCCTGGGCCCCACTCTGGGTCCTGGGGTCCACCCTGGGGCCCACTCTGGGTCCTGGGATCCACTCTGAAGTCCACTCTGGGTCCTGAGATCCACTCTGAAGTCCACTCTGGGTACTAGGATCCACTCTGAAGTCCACTCTGGGTACTAGGATCCACTCTGGGTCCTGGTGGCCCCACTCTGGGTCCTTGGGTCCCCCTGGTTGCATGTTGTTGCCCTAGCATTACACAGCTGATTTAAATCCTCACCAAGCTTTGATTATTTGAATCAGTTGTGTAGTGCTGGGGGCCCGCGGGAGCCAGGACAGAGTTCATATAACCCTGACATCAGATGGACTAATCTCCTCCATGATCTCTCTCAATATCCAGTGCTTCTAGGACCAGTGAGATTTCCCCTCCCGAGATGTCAGCTGACTCCATGGAGATTGATGACTCCCTGTACAGGTAAATCCCGTACTACCTATTTTAAGTGGGTACAATGACATACCAGTAATAGTTCCAACAAAACATGTTCTATGTGCTTACTGACTCACAACATCATTTGATCTTCCCTGCCCCCCCGCCTTCCCTGCCTCCCTCCCCCTCTCTCCCTAATCCTTCTCTCTGCCTCCCTCCCCTCTCTCCATAATCCCTCTCCCTGCCTCCCCCTCTTCCCTGCCTCCCTCCCCCTCTCTCCCTAATCCCTCTCCCTGCCTCCCTCTCCATCCTCCCTCCCTCTCTCTCCTCTCCATCCTCCCTCCCTCTCTCTCCTCTCCATCCTCCCTCCCTCTCTTCTCCTCTCCATCCCCCTCCCTCTCTTCCCTCTCCCTAACCCTCTCCTCCCTAAACTCACCCTCCCTAACCCTCTCCCCCCTCCCCTAAACCCCCTCCCTCCCCTCCCTCCCCCTCCTCCCTAAACCCCCTCCCTCCCTCCCCCTCCCTCCCCATCCCTCCTCCCCCTCCCCCTCCTCCCTAAACCCCCCTCCTCCCTAAACCCCCTCCCTCCAGTCGTCAGAGGTATGTCCTGGGGGACAGTGCTATGCAGCAGATGGCTCAGTCTTCTGTCTTCCTCAGTGGAATGGGAGGACTGGGAGTGGAGATCGGTAGGTGGCAGACGCATCAAATAACACATAGCATTACGTGACATTACATGACATAGCATTACGTGACATTACATAGCATTACATTATGTGACATTACATGACATAGCATTACATTATGTGACATTACATTACATAGCATTATGTGACATTACATGACATAGCATTACGTGACATTACATGACATAGCATTATGTGACATTACATAACATAGCATTACGTGACATTACATGACATAGCATTACGTGACATTACATGACATAGCATTATGTGACATTACATGACATAGCATTACGTGACATTACATGACATAGCATTACGTGACATTACATGACATAGCATTACGTGACATTACATGACATAGCGTTATGTGACATTACATGACATAGCATTACATTATGTGACATTACATGACATAGCATTATGTGACATTACATGACATAGCATTACATTACATTATGTGACATTACATGACATAGCATTACATTATGTGACATTACATGACATAGCATTATGTGACATTACATGACATACATGACATAGCATTACATTATTATGTGACATTACATGACATAGCATTACATTACATTATGTGACATTACATGACATAGCATTACATTATGTGACATTACATAGCATTGCATTATGTGACAGTACATGACATAGCATTACATTATGTGACATTACATAGCATCATTATGTGATATTACATGACATAGCATTACATTACGTGACATTACATGACATAGCATTACATCATGTGATATTACATGACATAGCATTACATTACGTGACATTACATGACATAGCATTACATTATGTGACATTACATGACATAGCATTACATTATGTGACATTACATGACATAGCATTACATTATGTGACATTACATGACATAGCATTACATCATGTGACATTACATGACATAGCATTACATCATGTGACATTACATTACATAGCATTACATTATGTGACATTACATGACATAGCATTATATTATGTGACATTACATGACATAGCATTACATCATGTGACATTACATTACATAGCATTACATTATGTGACATTACATGACATAGCATCACGGTACATGCCATTAAGTGACATGACAGAGCGTGACGGTACATGCCAGAACATGCCATTAAGCGACATGACATAGCATGATGGTACATGCATTAAGCGACATGACGTAGCATGATGGAACATGCCAGAACATGCCATTAAGTGACATGACATAGCATGACGGAACATGCCATTAAGCGACATGATATAGCATGACGGAACATGCCATTAAGTGACATGATATAGCATGACAGAACATGCCAGAACATGCCATTAAGTGACATGACATAGCATGACGGAACATGCCAGAACATGCCATTAAGTGACATGACATAGCATGACGGAACATGCCATTAAGTGACATGATATAGCATGCCATGCCATTGACATGACATAGCATGACATGATTATGAGCATGACGGAACATGCCATTAAACATGCCATTACATGCCATTAAGTGACATGACATAGCATGACGGAACATGCCATTAAGTGACATGACATAGCATGACGGAACATGCCATTAAGTGACA
>NW_026282245.1:0-599 GCF_023373465.1 Oncorhynchus keta | reverse complement strand
CTGTGTGTTGTACCTGTGGGTTAGCATCATATCTGTGTGTTGTACCTGTGGGTTAGCATCATATCTGTGTGTTGTACCTGTGGGTTGGCATCATATCTGTGTGTTGTACCTGTGGGTTAGCGTCATGTCTGTGTGTTGTACCTGTGGGTTAGCGTCATGTCTGTGTGTTGTACCTGTGGGTTAGCATCATGTCTGTGTGTTGTACCTGTGGGTTAGCATCATGTATGTGTGTTGTACCTGTGGGTTAGCATCATGTCTCTAGAGAACTCGTCTCTCTCACTCAGCAGGTCTGTGATGGCGCTCTGAGCCTCTCTGGTCTGGTGCTGGAGAGAAACCCTGGCATTGGTCAGCTCCTCCGCCATCACTCTTGAAAAGATACCACACACACACACACACACAAAACAGTCAGTCGATACACACTGACACACACACACACACACACACACACACACACACACACACACACACAACAAACAGTCAGTCGAATACACACTCACACACACACACACACACACACACACACACACACACACACACACACACACACATCACACACTAGTCGATACACACTGACACACACACACACACACACAAAACAG
>NW_026282244.1:0-2126 GCF_023373465.1 Oncorhynchus keta | reverse complement strand
GGAGCGTCTGGAGAGTCTGAGCGCGGAGCGTCGGAGCGTCGGAGCGGCCGGAGCGCCTGAGCGCCGGAGCGCTGGAGCGCCGGAGCGCCTGAGCGCCGGAGCGCTGGCGAGCCGCTCGGAGCGCTCGGAGCGTCTGGAGCGTCTGAGCGTCGGAGCGTCGGAGCGTCGGGAGCGTCTGAGCGCGTCCGGAGCGCCTGAGCCGTCGGAGCGTCGGAGCGCCTGGAGCGTCTGAGCTGCTGGAGCGTGCTGGAGCCGTCGGAGCGTCGGAGCGTCGGAGCGCCTGGAGCGTCGGAGCCGCCGGAGCGTCTGAGCGTCTGAGCCTGAGCGCCGGGAGCCGGAGCGCCTGAGCGTCCGGAGCGTCGGAGCGCGGAGCCGTCGGAGCGTCTGGAGCCGTCTGAGCTGTCTGAGCGTCGGAGCGCCGGAGCGCCGGGAGCGCCGGAGCGTCCGGAGCGTGCCTGAGCGCCTGAGCGCGGAGCCGTCGGAGCGGCCTGGAGCGCTCGGGAGCGCCGGAGCGCCGGAGCGTCTGGAGCGTCGGAGCGTCTGAGCCGTCGGAGCGCCGGAGCCGCCGGAGCGCCGGAGCGTCGGAGCGCCTGAGCTGCCGGAGCGTGCGGAGCGCTGAGCCTGGAGCGTCGGAGCGCCTGAGCTCTGGAGCGTCGGAGCGTCGGAGCGTCTGAGAGTCTGAGCCGAGCCGGAGCGTCGGGAGCGGCCGGAGCGGCCGGAGCGGCCGGAGCGTCTGGAGCGTCTGGAGCCGTCGTGAGCGTCGGACTGCTGGAGCCGCCGGAGCCTGAGCCGTCTGAGCGTCGGAGCCGGGAGCGTCTAGAGCTGCCTGGAGCGTCGGAGTGCTGGAGCCGTCTGAGCGTCTGAGCGTCTGAGCGTCAGAGCGTCGAGCGTCGGAGTCTAGTCTGAGCGTCGGAGCGTCGGAGCGTCGAGCGTCGGAGCGTCGGAGCGTCTGGAGCGTCGGAGCGTCTGGCGATCGGAGCGTCGGAGCGTCAGAGCGTCTGAGCGTCGAGCGTCTTAGCGTCTGGCCTGTCGGAAGCGTCAGAGCGTCTGAGAGTCCTGGAGCGCCGGAGCGTCGGAGCCGTCGAGCGTCGAGCGCTGGAGCGTCGGAGCGTCGGAGCGTCGGGCGTGGAGGCGTCTGAGCGTCTGAGTCGTCGGAGCGTCGGAGCGTCAGAGCGTCGGAGCGTCAGAGCGTCTGAGCGTCGGAGCGTCGGAGCGTCGGAGCGTCGGAAGCGTCTGGCGTCGGAAGCGTCTGGAGTCTGGAGCGTCTGGAGCGTCGGAAGCGTCTGAGCGTCTGGCGGCTCGGAGGGCCTGAGCGTCTGAGCGTCGAGGCGTCTAAGCGTCAGAGCGTCTGAGAGTCTGAGCGTCGGAGCGTCAGCGGGCGTCAGAGCGTCTGAGAGTCTGAGCGTCGGAGCGTCTGAGCGCTGCTCGTCGAGCGTCGGAAGCGTCGGAAGCGTCTGGCGTCGAGAGAGTCGGAGCGTCGGAGGCGACGGAAGCGTCTGAGGCGTGGAGCGTCGGAAGCGTCTGAAACGTCGGAGCGTCGGAAGCGTCTGAGAGTCTGAGCGTCAGAGCGTCTGAAGTCGGAAGCGTCTGAAACGTCGGAAGCGTCGGAACAACTGAGCGTCTAGCGTGAGGAGCGTCTGAGCGTCAGAGCGTCTGGGCGTCTGAGCTGGAGCGTCTAAGAAATCGGGCGATCAGGCGTCTGAGCGTCGGAGCGTCTGGCGTCTGAAATCGGGCGTCGGAAGCGTCGGGCGTCTGGCGTCAAACGTCGGGCGTCAGAAAGCGTCTGAAGCATCCTGAAGCGTCTAAGCGTCTGGAAACGTCTAGCTTGTCCGGGCGTCTGGCGTCGGAGAGCGTGTCGGGCTTGTCGGGCTTCCCTGGCGTCTATTGCCTACACTGACTGGGCTAGATGTTGCCTACATGACTGCTGAATGTTGCCTACTGCTGACTGCTGAATGTTGCCTACTGCTGACTGCTGAATGTTGCCTACTGCTGACTGCTGAATGTTGCCTACTGCTGACTGCTGAATGTTGCCTACTGCTGACTGCTGAATGTTGCCTACTGCCTGACTGCTGAATGTTGCCTACTGCACTGACTGCCTGAATGTTGCCCTACTGCTGACTTGCTGA
>NW_026282243.1:10000-15711 GCF_023373465.1 Oncorhynchus keta | reverse complement strand
ATCTATAACCTGACTAGACCCAGTCTCATCTACACCACCATCTATAACATGACTAGACCCCAGCCTCATCTACACTCACCACCACCATCTATAACATGAGCAGCCTCATCTACACCACCATTTAAATCACACATTTAACTGTGGCTCAATGTTGTTCAGAAACACTTGCATCCGGGATTGATGCTTGTCTCTGTTTCTCTCTCTGCATCTCAAGTTCAGATCCTTTCCCCCACTTGTTTATTTTCTTATTCTCTCCAGAGTTAATATAAGTTCAACCCCACTAGACTTCTGATGAGAAAGAGAGAGAGAGAGAGAGAGAGAGAGAGAGAGAGAGAGAGAGAGAGAGAGAGAGAGAGAGAGAGAGAGAGAAAGAGACGGGGAAGAGAGAGAGAGAGAGAGAGAGAGAGGGGGAAAAGAGAGAGAGAGAGAGAGAGAGAGAGAGAGAGAGGAGGAAGAAAGAGAGAGAGAGAGAGAGAGAGAGAGAGAGAGAGAGAGAGGGGAGGAAGAGAGAGAGAGGAGAGGAAGAGAGAGGAGGAGCAGAGAGAGAGAGAGAGAGAGAGAGAGGAGATATAGAGAGAGGAGGAACAGAGAGAGAGAGAGAGAGAGAGGGAGGAACAGAGAGAGAGAGAGAGAGAGAGGAGGAGCAGAGATATAGAGAGAGAGAGAGATATATAGGAACAGAGAGAGAGAGAGACAGAGAGAAGAGAGAGATAGAGAGAGAGGGAGAGAGGGAGAGAGAGAGAGAGAGATGAGAGAAGAGAGAGACGGGGAAGAGAGAGAGAGAGAGAGAGAAAGAGAGGGGGAAGAGAGAGAGACAGAGAGAGAGAGAGAGAAAGGAGGAAGAAAGAGAGAGAGACAGAGAGAGAGAGAGAGAGAGAGAGAGAGAGAGAGAGGAGAGAGAGAGGGAGAGAGAGAGAGAGAGAGAGAGGAGGAAGAGAGAGGAAGAGAGAGAGAGAGAGAGAGAGAGAGAGAGAGAGAGAGAGAGAGAGAGAGAGAGGAGGAGGAGGGAAGAGCGAGAGGCTAGAGAGAGAGAGAGAGAGAGAGAGAGCGGCTAGAGAGCGAGCTGAGAGAGAGAGAGAGAGAGCGAGCTAGAGAGGAGGAAGAGAGAGAGCGAGGAGGAAGAGAGAGAGAGAGAGTTCAACCCCAGTAGATTTCTGATGAGAGAGCACCATCTAATCAAATCCCAATGTTGTATGACAACGACTAATTGTTAAATTGAATGTTCTGGATGAGATCAAGATGAGAGAAGATCAACTCTGTGGCCAAACCAAAAACAAAGTCTTAATCCTATTTCACATTATTACTTCTGAGGCAATGCATCGTGTGTGTGTGTGTCATTACATTAGTCATTAGACCCCCCCACGTTTGTCTTAATTGTATTACCTCTCTGTCTCTCTGTCTCTCTCTGTCTCTCTGTCTCTCTGTCTCTTTCTGTCTCTCTGTGTCTCTCTGTCTCTCTCTGCCCCTTAGTTTCTCTGTCCCTCAGTTTCTCTGTCTCTCTAGCTCACTGTCTCTCTCCGTCCCTCAGTGTCTCTCTCACTCTGACTCTCTATCTCACTGTCTCTCTCTGTCTCTCTCTGTCTCTATGTCTCTCTGACTTTCTGTCTCTGTCTCGCTGTCTCATTGTCTCTGTCTCTCTCATCTACCACCAGTTACTTCATTCTCAGTTAAACGTGCACATCATCCTACGTTGATGATGAATCAGACTGACTGGTGGTGATGAATCAGACTGGTGAGGTGATGAGGAATCAGACTGGTGAGGTGATGATGAATCAGACTGGTGAGGTGATGAATCAGACTGGTGAGGTGATGAGGAATCAGACTGGTGAGGTGATGATGAATCAGACTGGTGAGGAATCAGATGATGAATCAGACTGTCTGGTGGTGATGAATCAGACTGGTGGTGATGAATCAGACTGGTGAGGTGGTGATGAATCAGACTGGTGAGGTGGTGATGAATCAGACTGTCTGGTGATGATGAATCAGACTGGTGAGGTGATGAATCAGACTGGTGAGGTGGTGATGAATCAGACTGGTGAGGTGGTGATGAATCAGACTGTCTGGTGGTGATGAATCAGACTGGTGAGGTGGTGATGAATCAGACTGTCTGGTGGTGATGAATCAGACTGGTGAGGTGGTGATGAATCAGACTGGTGAGGTGGTGATGAATCAGACTGGTGAGGTGGTGATGAATCAGACTGGTGAGGTGGTGATGAATCAGACTGGTGAGGTGGTGATGAATCAGACTGGTGAGGTGATGATGAATCAGACTGGTGAGGTGATGAATCAGACTGGTGAGGTGGTGATGAATCAGACTGGTGAGGTGGTGATGAATCAGACTGGTGAGGTGATGATGAATCAGACTGTCTGGTGGTGATGAATCAGACTGGTGAGGTGGTGATGAATCAGACTGTCTGGTGGTGAGAATCAGACTGGTGAGGTGATGATGAATCAGACTGTCTGGTGGTGATGAATCAGACTGGTGAGGTGATGATGAATCAGACTGGTGAGGTGATGAATCAGACTGGTGAGGTGATGAATCAGACTGGTGAGGTGATGATGAATCAGACTGGTGAGGTGATGAATCAGACTGTCTGGTGATGATGAATCAGACTGTCTGCGGTGACTGGTGGGTGATGAATGATGATGAATCAGACTGGTGATGAATCAGGTGATGATGAATCAGACTGTCTGGTGGTGATGAATCAAACTGTCTGGTGGTGATGAATCAGACTGGTGAGGTGATGAATCAGACTGGTGAGGTGGTGATGAATCAGACTGGTGAGGGTGATGAATCAGACTGTCTGGTGATGATGAATCAGACTGGTGAGGTGATGAATCAGACTGGTGAGGTGATGATGAATCAGACTGGTGAGGTGATGATGAATCAAACTGTCTGGTGGTGATGAATCAGTCTGGTGAGGTGATTAATCAGACTGGTGAGGTGGTGATGAATCAGACTGGTGAGGTGATGAATCAGACTGGTGAGGTGATGAATCAGACTGGTGAGGTGATGAATCAGACTGGTGAGGTGATGAATCAGACTGTCTGGTGGTGATGAATCAGACTGGTGAGGTGATGAATCAGACTGGTGAGGTGATGAATCAGACTGTCTGGTGGTGATGAATCAGACTGTCTGGTGGTGATGAATCAGACTGGTGAGGTGGTGATGAATCAGACTGGTGAGGTGGTGATGAATCAGACTGGTGAGGTGGTGATGAATCAGACTGGTGAGGTGATGAATCAGACTGGTGAGGTGATGAATCAGACTGGTGAGGTGGTGATGAATCAGACTGGTGAGGTGGTGATGAATCAGACTGGTGAGGTGGTGAATCAGACTGGTGAGGTGATGATGAATCAGACTGGTGAGGTGATGAATCAGACTGGTGAGGTGGTGATGAATCAGACTGGTGAGGTGATGAATCAGACTGGTGAGGTGATGAATCAGACTGGTGAGGTGGTGATGAATCAGACTGGTGAGGTGATGATGAATCAGACTGGTGAGGTGATGAATCAGACTGGTGAGGTGGTGATGAATCAGACTGGTGAGGTGATGAATCAGACTGGTGAGGTGATGAATCAGACTGGTGAGGTGATGATGAATCAGACTGGTGAGGTGGTGATGAATCAGACTGTCTGGTGGTGATGAATCAGACTGGTGAGGTGGTGATGAATCAGACTGGTGAGGTGATGATGAATCAGACTGTCTGGTGGTGATGAATCAGACTGGTGAGGTGGTGATGAATCAGACTGGTGAGGTGATGATGAATCAGACTGGTGGTGATGATGAATCAGACTGGTGAGGTGGTGATGAATCAGACTGGTGAGGTGGTGATGAATCAGACTGGTGAGGTGATGAGGAATCAGACTGTCTGGTGGTGATGAATCAGACTGTCTGGTGGTGATGAATCAGACTGGTGAGGTGGTGATGAATCAGACTGGTGAGGTGGTGATGAATCAGACTGTCTGGTGGTGATGAATCAGACTGGTGAGGTGATGAATCAGACTGGTGAGGTGGTGATGAATCAGACTGGTGAGGTGGTGATGAATCAGACTGTCTGGTGGGTGATGAATCAGACTGGTGAGGTGATGATGAATCAGACTGTCTGGTGGTGATGAATCAGACTGGTGAGGTGGTGATGAATCAGACTGGTGAGGTGGTGATGAATCAGACTGGTGAGGTGGTGATGAATCAGACTGGTGAGGTGGTGATGAATCAGACTGGTGAGGTGGTGATGAATCAGACTGGTGAGGTGATGATGAATCAGACTGGTGAGGTGATGAATCAGACTGGTGAGGTGGTGATGAATCAGACTGGTGAGGTGATGATGAATCAGACTGGTGAGGTGGTGAATCAGACTGTCTGGTGGTGATGAATCAGACTGGTGAGGTGGTGAATCAGACTGTCTGGTGGTGATGAATCAGACTGGTGAGGTGGTGATGAATCAGACTGTCTGGTGGTGATGAATCAGACTGGTGAGGTGGTGAATCAGACTGGTGAGGTGATGAATCAGACTGGTGAGGTGATGAATCAGACTGGTGAGGTGATGATGAATCAGACTGGTGAGGTGATGAGGAATCAGACTGTCTGGTGGTGATGAATCAGACTGGTGAGGTGGTGATGAATCAGACTGTCTGGTGGTGATGAATCAGACTGTCTGGTGGTGATGAATCAGACTGTCTGGTGGTGAGGAATCAGACTGGTGAGGTGATGAATCAGACTGGTGAGGTGGTGATGAATCAGACTGGTGAGGTGATGAATCAGACTGTCTGGTGGTGATGAATCAGACTGGTGAGGTGATGAATCAGACTGGTGAGGTGATGAGGAATCAGACTGGTGAGGTGATGATGAATCAAACTGTCTGGTGGTGATGAATCAGTCTGGTGAGGTGATTAATCAGACTGGTGAGGTGGTGATGAATCAGACTGGTGAGGTGATGAATCAGACTGGTGAGGTGATGAATCAGACTGGTGAGGTGATGAATCAGACTGGTGAGGTGATGAATCAGACTGTCTGGTGGTGATGAATCAGACTGGTGAGGTGATGAATCAGACTGGTGAGTGATGAATCAGACTGTCTGGTGGTGATGAATCAGACTGTCTGGTGGTGATGAATCAGACTGGTGAGGTGGTGATGAATCAGACTGGTGAGGTGGTGATGAATCAGACTGGTGAGGTGATGATGAATCAGACTGGTGAGGTGATGAATCAGACTGGTGAGGTGATGAATCAGACTGGTGAGGTGGTGATGAATCAGACTGGTGAGGTGGTGATGAATCAGACTGGTGAGGTGGTGATGAATCAGACTGGTGAGGTGATGAATCAGACTGGTGAGGTGATGAATCAGACTGGTGAGGTGGTGATGAATCAGACTGGTGAGGTGATGAATCAGACTGGTGAGGTGATGAATCAGACTGGTGAGGTGGTGATGAATCAGACTGGTGAGGTGATGATGAATCAGACTGGTGAGGTGATGAATCAGACTGGTGAGGTGATGAATCAGACTGGTGAGGTGATGAATCAGACTGGTGAGGTGATGAATCAGACTGGTGAGGTGGTGAGGAATCAGACTGGTGTGGTGGTGATGAATCAGACTGTCTGGTGGTGATGAATCAGACTGGTGAGGTGATGAATCAGACTGGTGAGGTGATGATGAATCAGACTGTCTGGTGGTGATGAATCAGACTGGTGAGGTGGTGATGAATCAGACT
>NW_026282243.1:0-5000 GCF_023373465.1 Oncorhynchus keta | reverse complement strand
TGTCTGGCTAGACTGCAAACTCTCCTTCCAGACTCACATCAAACATCTCCAATCAAAAATCAAATCCAGAGTCGGCTTTCTATTCCGCAACAAAGCCTCCTTCACTCACGCTGCCAAGCTTACCTAGTAAAACTGACTATCCTACCGATCCTCGACTTCGGCGATGTCATCTACAAAATGGCTTCCAACACTCTACTCAGCAAACTGGATGCAGTCTATCACAGTGCCATCCGTTTTGTCACTAAAGCACCTTATACCACCCACCACTGCGACTTGTATGCTCTAGTCGGCTGGCCCTCACTACATATTCGTCGCCAGACCCACTGGCTCCAGGTCATTTACAAGTCCATGCTAGGTAAAGCTCCGCCTTATCTCAGTTCACTGGTCACGATGGCAACACCCATCCGTAGCACGCGCTCCAGCAGGTGTATCTCACTGATCATCCCTAAAGCCAACACCTCATTTGGACGCCTTTCGTTCCAGTACTCTGCTGCCTGTGACTGGAACGAATTGCAAAAATCGCTGAAGTTGGAGACTTTTATCTCCCTCTCCAACTTCAAACATCAGCTATCCGAGCAGCTAACCGATCGCTGCAGCTGTACATAGTCTATAGGTAAATAGCTCACCCTTTTTCACCTACCTCATTCCCATACTGTTTTTATACTGTTTTTATTTATTTACTTTTCTGCTCTTTTGCACACCAATATCTCTACCTGTACATGCCCATCTGACCATTTATCACTCCAGTGTTAATCTGCAAAATTGTATTATTCGCCTACCTCCTCATGCCTTTTGCACACATTGTATATAGACTGCCCATTTTTTTTCTACTGTGTTATTGACTTGCTAATTGTTTACTCCATGTGTAACTCTGTGTTGTCTGTTCACACTGCTATGCTTTATCTTGGCCAGGTCGCAGTTGCAAATGAGAACTTGTTCTCAACTAGCCTACCTGGTTAAATAAAGGTGAAATAAAAATAAAAAAGTATGCAGATTGGAGGGGGTCAACCAGGTGGTGTTGATGATGTATGCAGATTGGAGGGGTCAACCAGGTGACTGAGGGTGTTGATGATGTATGCAGATTGGAGGGGGTCAACCAGGTGACTAAGGGTATTGATGATGTATGCAGATTGGAGGGGGTCAACCAGGTGACTGAGGGTGTTGATGATGTATGCAGATTGGAGGGGGTCAACCAGGTGACTAAGGGTATTGATGATGTATGCAGATTGGAGGGGGTCAACCAGGTGACTGAGGGTGTTGATGATGTATGCAGATTGGAGGGGGTCAACCAGGTGACTAAGGGTATTGATGATGTATGCAGATTGGAGGGGGTCAACCAGGTGACTGAGGGTGTTGATGATATATGCAGATCGGAGGGGGTCAACCAGGTGACTGAGGGTATTGATGACGTATGCAGATTGGAGGGGCCAACTAGGTGACTGAGGGTGTTGATGATATATGCAGATCGGAGGGGTCAACCAGGTGACTGGTGGTGTTGATGATATATGCAGATTGGAGGGGGTCAACCAGGTGGTGTTGATGATGTATGCAGATTGGAGGGGTCAACCAGGTGACTGAGGGTGTTGATGATGTATGCAGATTGGAGGGGGTCAACCAGGTGACTAAGGGTATTGATGATGTATGCAGATTGGAGGGGGTCAACCAGCTGACTAAGGGTATTGATGATGTATGCAGATTGGAGGGTCAACCAGGTGACTGAGGGTGTTGATGATGTATGCAGATTGGAGGGGTCAACCAGGTGACTAAGGGTATTGATGATGTATGCAGATTGGAGGGGTCAACCAGGTGACTGAGGGTGTTGATGATGTATGCAGATTGGAGGGGGTCAACCAGGTGACTAAGGGTATTGATGATGTATGCAGATTGGAGGGGGTCAACCAGGTGACTGAGGGTGTTGATGATATATGCAGATCGGAGGGGTCAACCAGGTGACTGGTGGTGTTGATGATATATGCAGATTGGAGGGGGTCAACCAGGTGGTGTTGATGATGTATGCAGATTGGAGGGGTCAACCAGGTGACTGAGGGTGTTGATGATGTATGCAGATTGGAGGGGTCAACCAGGTGACTAAGGGTATTGATGATGTATGCAGATTGGAGGGGGGTCAACCAGCTGACTAAGGGTATTGATGATGTATGCAGATTGGAGGGTCAACCAGGTGACTGAGGGTGTTGATGATGTATGCAGATTGGAGGGGTCAAACCAGGTGACTAAGGGTATTGATGATGTATGCAGATTGGAGGGGTCAACCAGGTGACTGAGGGTGTTGATGATGTATGCAGATTGGAGGGTCAACCAGGTGACTAAGGGTATTGATGATGTATGCAGATTGGAGGGGGTCAACCAGGTGACTGAGGGTGTTGATGATATATGCAGATCGGAGGGGTCAACCAGGTGACTGAGGGTATTGATGACGTATGCAGATTGGAGGGGGTCAACTAGGTGACTGAGGGTGTTGATGATATATGCAGATCGGAGGGGGTCAACCAGGTGACTGAGGGTATTGATGACGTATGCAGATTGGAGGGGTCAACTAGGTGACTGAGGGTGTTGATGATATATGCAGATTGGAGGAGTCAACAAGGTGACTGGTGGTGTTGATGATGTATGCAGATTGGAGGGTCAACTAGGTGACTGAGGGTGTTGATGATATATGCAGATTGGAGGGGGTCAACAAGGTGACTGGTGGTGTTGATGATGTATGCAGATTGGAGGGGGGTCAACCAGGGACTGGTGGTGTTGATGATGTATGCAGATTGGAGGGGTCAACCAGGTGACTGAGGGTGTTGATGATATATGCAGATCGGAGGGGGTCAACCAGGTGACTGAGGGTATTGATGACGTATGCAGATTGGAGGGGTCAACTAGGTGACTGAGGGTGTTGATGATATATGCAGATCGGAGGGGTCAACCAGGTGACTGGTGGTGTTGATGATATATGCAGATTGGAGGGTCAACCAGGTGGTGTTGATGATGTATGCAGATTGGAGGGGTCAACCAGGTGACTGAGGGTGTTGATGATGTATGCAGATTGGAGGGGGTCAACCAGGTGACTAAGGGTATTGATGATGTATGCAGATTGGAGGGGGTCAACCAGCTGACTAAGGGTATTGATGATGTATGCAGATTGGAGGGGGTCAACCAGGTGACTGAGGGTGTTGATGATGTATGCAGATTGGAGGGGTCAACCAGGTGACTAAGGGTATTGATGATGTATGCAGATTGAAGGGGGTCAACCAGGTGACTGAGGGTGTTGATGATGTATGCAGATTGGAGGGGTCAACCAGGTGACTAAGGGTATTGATGATGTATGCAGATTGGAGGGTCAACCAGGTGACTGAGGGTGTTGATGATATATGCAGATCGGAGGGGTCAACCAGGTGACTGAGGGTATTGATGACGTATGCAGATTGGAGGGGTCAACTAGGTGACTGAGGGTGCTGATGATATATGCAGATCGGAGGGGTCAAACCAGGTGACTGAGGGTATTGATGACGTATGCAGATTGGAGGGGGTCAACTAGGTGACTGAGGGTGTTGATGATATATGCAGATTGGAGGGGTCAACAAGGTGACTGGTGGTGTTGATGATGTATGCAGATTGGAGGGGGTCTAGGTGACTGAGGGTGTTGATGATATATGCAGATTGGAGGGGTCAACCAGGTGACTGAGGGTGTTGATGATATATGCAGATCGGAGGGGGTCAACCAGGTGACTGAGGGTATTGATGACGTATGCAGATTGGAGGGGGTCAACTAGGTGACTGAGGGTGTTGATGATATATGCAGATTGGAGGGTCAACAAGGTGACTGGTGGTGTTGATGATATATGCAGATTGGAGGGGGTCAACCAGGTGACTGAGGGTATTGATGACGTATGCAGATTGGAGGGGGTCAACTAGGTGACTGAGGGTGTTGATGATATATGCAGATTGGAGGGGTCAACAAGGTGACTGGTGGTGTGATGATGTATGCAGATTGGAGGGTCAACTAGGTGACTGAGGGTGTTGATGATATATGCAGATTGGGTGAGGGGTCAACCAGGTGACTGAGGGTGTTGATGATATATGCAGATCGGAGGGGTCAACCAGGTGACTGAGGGTATTGATGACGTATGCAGATTGGAGGGTCAACTAGGTGACTGAGGGTGTTGATGATATATGCAGATTGGAGGGTCAACTAGGTGACTGAGGGGTGTTGATGATGTATGCAGATTGGAGGGGGTCAACTAGGTGACTGAGTGTGTGATGATATATGACAGATTGGAGGGAGGTCAACTAGGTGACTGAGGGTGTGTTGATATATGCAGATCGGAGGGGTCAACCAGGTGACTGAGGGTATTGATGACGTATGCAGATTGGAGGGGTCAACTAGGTGACTGAGGGTGTTGATGATATATGCAGATCGGAGGGGGCCAACAAGGTGACTGAGTGGTATTGATGATGTATGAGATTGTCAACTAGGTGACTGAGGGTGTTGATGATATATGCAGATTGGAGGGGTCAACAAGGTGACTGGTGGTGTTGATGATGTATGCAGATTGGAGGGTCAACTAGGGTGACTGAGGGTGTTGATGATATATGCAGATTGGAGGGTCAACCAGGTGACTGGTGGTGTTGATGGAGAAGGACTGGTGGTGATTGGAGGGGGTCAACCAGGTGACTGGTGGTGTTGATGATGTATGCAGATTGGAGGGGGTCAACAAGGTGACTGGTGGTGTTGATGATATATGCAGATTGGAGGGGGTCAACCAGGTGACTGGTGGTGTTGATGATATATGCAGATTGGAGGGGGTCAACCAGGTGACTGGTGGTGTTGATGATGTATGCAGATTGGAGGGGGTCAACCAGGTGACTGGTGGTGTTGATGATGTATGCAGATTGGAGGGGGTCAACCAGGTGACTGGTGGTGTTGATGATGTATGCAGAGATTGGAGGGTCAACCAGGTGACTGGTGGTGTTGATGATGTATGCAGATTGGA
>NW_026282242.1:0-5038 GCF_023373465.1 Oncorhynchus keta | reverse complement strand
TGTCACGAGTCCGACCGAGGGTGTTTCCCTTCCCGGGCGGTTGGCGCCGGGCGGTCGTCGCCACCGGCCTATTAGCTGCCACTGATTGTTTTTCCTCCTCCTTGTATGTTTAGTGGTAGCACTCTGGGTTCATGATTGAATCAGATAATTAGTTTGTCTTTATTAGGCAGCTTCGGCCCGCCTGGTTGTTGTGCGGGATTATTGCAGTGTAACCTTTTCGGCTCTGTTGTTAGAAGTACGTGTTAGTGCCTGGTCAGCATGTTTTCTGGGTTGTACATTCTCATTTCCCTGTGTTTGGGGCCGTTACTATTGTGAGCACCCTGGGATGCGTTGGCGCTATTAAAGACGCACAGCTTTGCACTCACTGTCTCCTGCGTTGACTCCACACACCTACGACACCTGAAGTGTTACAGAATCCCGCACCTGAAATCGAATGGAGTCAGCAGGAGCAGCAGCCAACCTCTCCCATCGATGGAGGAACGGGTTCTCCCACCACACCACCATTCTCCATCGGATCGGATCCGCTGATGGATCAAGTGATGGAGAGAATGGACCGATGGGAGAGGAGTGGTCTCCTCTCTCCACCTTCGGCACCCCGACTCCGGTCTCCCCATCACTCGACTCCAGCACCCTTCGTCTGGCTACCGAGGGCTTATGATGGAGCGGCGGGGGTTGCCAGGGGTTTCTGCTTCAGCTGGAGCTATACCTGGCCACCGTTAGACCCCTCCCTCAGGAGCGGAGAGGGTGAGTGTCCTCATCTCCTGCCTCACGGGTCGTGCTCTGAGTGTGGGCGAACGCAGTCTGGAATGGCCCAGACTCAGCGCGGGAGCACTACCCAGAGTTTTCCTGCCGCTTCCGTGCCGTATTTGATCACCCTATAGACGGCCGAGCGGGGAGAACGACTTTTTCATCTCAGGCAGGAGGAGGAGCGCCCAGGATTACGCGCTGGAGTTCCGGACCTTGGCAGCCGGATCTGGGTGGAACGACAGGGCCCTTATGGACCACTACAGGTGTGGTCTCCGAGAGGACGTCCGCCGGGAGTTAGCGTGTCGGGACACCACTCTGTCACTGGATCAGCTGATTGACATGTCCATTCGACTGACAATCTGCTGGCTGCCCGCGGGCGTTCAGAGAGGGTCCTGTGCGTTTCCACCACCCGCCCCTCCGCTCCCATTCCGATGGAGTTGGGAGGGCTGCGCCGAGGTGCCGGAGGAGGGGGGCCTTCCCTGCACCAACTGTGGTCGGAGAGGACACACGTCTGATCGGTGCTGGGGGTCCGTCTGGGAGTAGAGATGGCAGGCGGGAACGCTCTCGTCACCCCAGGTGAGTCAGCATCAGACTCACCCAGAATCCCTTGTTGGCCATATGTTTGTCTTAATCTCTTTCCTTCACTTTTTTCCCTCTTCCCAGCATAGGGGCGCTAGTCGATTCAGGCGCAGCTGGGAACTTTATGGACGCGGACTCGCCCCTTAAGTTAGGGGTCCGCTGGTGCCGCTAGATTCTCCTTTCCCCCGTGCACTCCTAGATAGCCGGCCATTAGGTCAGGGATGGTCGGGGAGACCACGGTCCCACTGGACATGGTGACGCAGGGGAATCATAGGGAGCGACAGTTTTTTTATTATTGATTCGCCTGCGTTCCAGTGGTGCTGGGGACTCTGGCTGGGCCCGGCACAATCCTAAAATTTCGTGAGACAAGGGGCTCTCCAGGGTCAGAGGAGTGTTCTGGAAGGTGTTTGGGAGTTTCCATCGGTGCCACGTCGGTGGAGAGTCCAGACCAGGGTTCCACGGTGTGCATTCCCCGAGTATGCCGATGGCACCGCTCAGTAAAGTGAAAGCGACTAAATTACCACCTTATCGACCGGGAAGGGATTGTACGACAGATCTCCAGGTAGACGCTGCGCTTCCCAAGAGTCATGTGTACCCGCTGTCCCAGGAGGAGACGTTGGCAATGGAGACATATGTCACGGAGTCGCTGGGACAGGGGCATTCTGCCCTCCATTTCACCCGTCTCCTCGAGTTTCTTTTTTTTGTGAGGAAAAAGGGAGGAGGTTTAAGCGTCCGTGTATCGATTATAGAGGTCTAAACGCCATCACAGTGGGGTATAGTTACCTTCTTACCTCTCATCGCTTACGGCGGTGGAATCGTTCCACGGAGCGCAGTTCTTCACAAAACTGGATCTCAGGAGCGCGTATAGTCTGGTGCGTATTCGAAGGGAGACGAGTGGAAAACCGCATTTAGTACTACATCCGGCCACTATGAGTACCTCGTCATGCCGTATGGGTTAAAGAATGCTCCAGCCGCTTTCCAATCCTTTGTAGACGAGATTCTCAGGGACCTGTGCGGTCAGGGGTGGTTGTTTATATCGATGACATTCTGATCTACTCGCCACCACACCGCGCATGTGTCTCTGGTGCAAAGTGCTTGGAAGACTGCTGGAGCATGACCTATACGTCAAGGCTGAGAAATGCGTGTTCTCTAAACGAGCCGTCTCTTTTCTGGGATATCGCATTTCCACCTCGGGGGTGGTGATGGAGGGTGAACGCATTAGGGCCGTGCGTAATTGGCCGACTCCAACCACGGTAAAGGAGGTGCAGCGGTTTTTGGGTTTTGCCAACTACTACCGGAGGTTTATCCGGGTTTTGGCCAGATAGCGGCTCCCATTACCTCACTGCTGGGGGGGCCCGGGAAGTATTGCAGTGGTCAGCACAGGCGGACAGGGCATTCAACAAGTTGAAGGCGCTGTTCACTGAGGCGCCCGTGTTGGCGCATCCGATCCCTCTCAGCATTCATAGTGGAGGTGGACGCGTCCGAGGCTGGGGTGGGGTGCCGTGCTATCACAGCGCTCGGGGTACGCCACTGTAACTCCGCCCCCTGCGCTTTCTTCTCAAGGAAGCTCAGCCCAGCGGAGCGTAACTATGATGTGGGGGACCGGGAGTTGCTAGCGGTGGTTAGAGCTCTGAAGGTGTGGAGACACTGGCTTGAGGGGGCTAAGCACCCTTTTCTCATCTGGACCGACCACCAGAATCTGAGTATATTCGGCTGCAAGGAGACTTAACCCACGTCAGGCAAGGTGGGCCATGTTCTTCACCCGGTTCCGGTTTACTTTGTCTTATAGACCGGGCTCAGAACGGAGGGCTGACGCACTGTCCCGCCTTTACGACACCGAGGATGGGTCCACCGAACCTACTCCCATCCTTCCCGCCTCTAAGCTGGTAGCCCCAGTGGCATGGGAGGTGGACCTGACATCGAGCGGGCGTTACGGGCTGAACCCGCGCGCCTCAGTGTCCAGCGGGGGCGAAGGTACGTGCCGCTTTGATGTTCGGGACAAGCTGATTCGGTGGGCTCACGCCTACCTTCCTCGGGTCACCCTGGGGTGACGAGGACAGTGGGGAGCCTTTCAGGGGAGGTATTGGTGGCCTACGTTGGTTAAGGACGTTAAGGGTTATGTCTCCTCTTGCTCAGTGTGCGCTCAGAGTAAGGCTCCTAGGCACCTTCCTAGAGGAAGCTACAACCCTCCCCTCGCTCCACAGCGGCCATGGTCACATCTGTCCATAGATTTCTGACCGATCTTCCGCCGTCTCAGGGGAACACCGCGTTCTAGTGATTGTGGATCGGTTTTCTAAGTCCTGCCATCTCCTCCCGTTGCCCGGTATCCCTACAGCCCTGCAGACTGCGGAGGCATTATTTACCCATGTCTTTCGGCACTACGGGTGCCGGAGGACATCGTTTCTGATCGGGGCCCCAATTCACGCCTCGGTATGGAGAGCGCTCGAACGCCGGGGGTCTCTGTCAGCCTGACTCTCCGGTTATCACCCCGAGAGTAATGGGCAGGTGGAGAGATTGAACCAGGAGGTGGGTAGGTTTCTGCGGTCGTATTGCCAGGATCGGCCAGGGAGGGGCACGATACATTCCTGGGCTGAAATGGCTCAGAACTCACTACGCCACTCCTCTACTAACGTGTCCCCTTTCAGTGTGTGTTGGGATACCAGCCGGTCCTGGCACCATGGCATCCGAGCCAGACCGAGGCTCCTGCGGTGGAGGAATGGGTACAGCGCTCCAAGGAGACCTGAGGGCCGTCCAGGAGTCTCTACGACAAGCGAGTGGACGGCAGAAGAGGAGTGCTGACTGCCACCGCAGTGAGGCCCCGTGTTTGTACCGGGGACAGGGTCTGGCTCTCGACCCGAAACCTACCTCTCCGCTGCCCTGCCGGAAGCTGGGTCCGCAGTGTGTAGGGCCCTTTAAAGTCCTGAGGAGAATAAACGAGGTGTGTTATCGATTACAACTCCTTCCTATTATCGAATTAACCCCTCGTTTCATGTGTCTCTCCTCAGGCCGGTGGTAGCTGGTCCCTGCAGGACAGTGAGGTACCGGAGGTCCCTCCCCCTGACATCGAGGGGGACCCCGGCGTACACGATCCGGGCCATTCTGGACTCAAGACGCCGGGTGAGGGGCCTGCAGTACCTCGTGGGACTGGGAGGGGTACGGTCCGGGAGGAGAGGTGCTGGGTACCGGTGAGGGACATCTTGGATCCATCCATGTTGAGGGATTTCCATCGCTCCATCCGGACGCCCTGCACCCGTCCTCCGGGGCACCTCGAGGCCGGTGTCGGGCGCGCTGCGGGAGCCGTCAGGAGGGGGTACTGTCACGAGTCCGACCGAGGTGTTTCCCTTCCCGGCGGTTGGCGCCGCGGTCGTCGTCACCGCCTATTAGCTGCCACTGATTGTTTTTCCTCCTCCTTGTATGTTTAGTGGTAGCACCTGTTCATGATTGAATCAGATAATTAGTTTGTCTTTATTAGGCAGCCGCCCGCCTGGTTGTTGTGCGGGATTATTGCAGTGTAACCTTCGGCTCTGTTGTTAGAAGTACGTGTTAGTGCCTGGTCGTTACGCTTTCTGTTGTACATTCTCATTCCCTGTGTTTGGGGCCGTTACTATTGTGAGCACTCCTGGGATGCGTTGGCGCTATTAAAGACGCACAGCTTTGCACTCACTGTCTCCTGCGTTTGACTCCACACACCTACGACACCTGAAGTGTTACA
>NW_026282241.1:0-32960 GCF_023373465.1 Oncorhynchus keta | reverse complement strand
GGTTGGTGGATGACTAGGGGTGGGTGTTCACAATGGGGGGGTTGAGTGGGTTTGGGGTTAGAGATGAGATTGCAACAGTGAAAGCTTATGAGCTTGTTTTCAACTGTAATTTAATTGCTTGATTGTCAGATGTTGGGTCCAGAATGATGTTGCCCAAACATCTGTCTGGTTAATCTATTGACTGATGTTCTCCAGGCCTCTGGTCTATCATGTTTGTACAATATGTTTCCCCACTTCCATATGCACAGCAAGATACATTCCTCTTTAAAAATGGCATTGTGCAGTAGGTCTATAAGCGTTTTGCTAAGCTGGCGTTTTGACAAGATGGCGATGGCACACACAGTCTCCCTGTTGCTAGTTCCGAGCCAACTTTGCAGTCTTGTGTATTTTAGTCATTTTTACTTTATTTGCTTTGACTCTTATTATTGATATTGATCAGTGGCGGCCGCTGATTGGCTGAATACACAGGGCGCAAGGTGGTTGGAGTTGTCAACCAAGCAGCATGACAGAAATATGATGCCAAGTTTTCAAACTACCGGAAGTTTCTTTGAGAATATATATATGTGATCTGTGCACTTGAATATAAATATTTCACTAATGACCACTGCTGCACATGCTGCGACTGTTTGAACAGATTAGATGATACTATTTAGAACGAGCAGCCAGGTCAAGAACGAATGAGTGCACCAGGGAGAATGCAACAAGCATGCAGATGCAATAAGTGTAAACACATTATCTAACTGGGGATAGTTAGCTAACATAATGTCAAAAAGCCAGTTAACTTTTCATTTTGAAATAACTTTATATTTCTGAGTCAGTCAGATATTAGTCTTGGAAAGACTTGAAATTGGCATGGGAGATAAATAGCTAGCAAGCTACCAGCTAGCTATGGCTATAGTAGCTAGCTGCTTATCAAAGGTAGATAACTTTAACAAAAAATCGACCAAACAATTTCTCACTGTTTCTCAAAATGACTGTATCTGGCTAATTCATTTGATCATGCCCTGTGATACACCAGGTTTTACGCTGTTTTAGTCCTCACAACATGTCGCCCTGTCACCTAGCTACAGTAGAACCTGATAAACAACATGTCGCCCTGTCACCTAGCTACAGTAGAACCTGATAAACAACATGTCGCCCTGTCACCTAGCTACAGTAGAACCTGATAAACAACATGTCACCCTGTCATCTAGCTACAGTAGAACCTGATAAACAACATGTCGCCCTGTCACCTAGCTACAGTAGAACCTGATAAACAACATGTCGCCCTGTTACCTAGCTACAGTAGAACCTGATAAACAACATGTCGCCCTGTCATCTAGCTACAGTAGAACCTGATAAACAACATGTTGCCCTGTCACCTAGGTACAGTAGAACCTGATAAACAACATGTCGCCCTGTCATCTAGCTACAGTAGAACCTGATAAACAACATGTCGCCCTGTCACCTAGCTACAGTAGAACCTGATAAACAACATGTCGCCCTGTCATCTAGCTACAGTAGAACCTGATAAACAACATGTCGCCCTGTCACCTAGCTACAGTAGAACCTGATAAACAACATGTCGCCCTGTCACCTAGCTATAGTAGAACCTGATAAACAACATGTCGCCCTGTCATCTAGCTACAGTAGAACCTGATAAACAACATGTCGCCCTGTCACCTAGCTACAGTAGAACCTGATGAACAACATGTCGCCCTGTCACATGTCGCCCTGTCACCTAGCTACAGTAGAACCTGATAAACAACATGTCGCCCTGTCACCTAGCTACAGTAGAACCTGATAAACAACATGTCGCCCTGTCATCTAGCTACAGTAGAACCTGATAAACAACATGTCGCCCTGTCACCTAGCTACAGTAGAACATGATGAACAACATGTCGCCCTGTCACATGTCGCCCTGTCACCTAGCTACAGTAGAACCTGATAAACAACATGTCGCCCTGTCACCTAGCTACAGTAGAACCTGATAAACAACATGTCGCCCTGTCACCTAGCTACAGTAGAACCTGATAAACAACATGTCGCCCTGTCATCTAGCTACAGTAGAACCTGATAAACAACATGTCGCCCTGTCACATGTCGCCCTGTCACCTAGCTACAGTAGAACCTGATAAACAACATGTCGCCCTGTCACCTAGCTACAGTAGAACCTGATAAACAACATGTCGCCCTGTCATCTAGCTACAGTAGAACCTGATAAACAACATGTCGCCCTGTCACCTAGCTACAGTAGAACATGATGAACAACATGTCGCCCTGTCACATGTCGCCCTGTCACCTAGCTATAGTAGAACCTGATAAACAACATGTCGCCCTGTCACCTAGCTACAGTAGAACCTGATAAACAACATGTCGCCCTGTCACCTAGCTACAGTAGAACCTGATAAACAACATGTCGCCCTGTCACCTAGCTACAGTAGAACCTGATAAACAACATGTCGCCCTGTCATCTAGCTACAGTAGAACCTGATAAACAACATGTCGCCCTGTCACCTAGCTACAGTAGAACCTGATAAACAACATGTCGCCCTGTCACCTAGCTACAGTAGAACCTGATGAACAACTTGTCGCCCTGTCACCTAGCTACAGTAGAACCTGATAAACAACATGTCGCCCTGTCACCTAGCTACAGTAGAACCTGATAAACAACATGTCGCCCTGTCACCTAGCTACAGTAGAACCTGATGAACAACATGTCGCCCTGTCACCTAGCTACAGTAGAACCTGATAAACAACATGTTGCCCTGTCACCTAGCTACAGTAGAACCTGATAAACAACATGTCGCCCTGTCACCTAGCTACAGTAGAACCTGATAAACAACATCTCGCCCTGTTACCTAGCTACAGTAGAACCTGATAAACAACATGTCGCCCTGTCACCTAGCTACAGTAGAACCTGATAAACAACATGTCGCCCTGTCACCTAGCTACAGTAGAACCTGATAAACAACATGTCGCCCTGTCACCTAGCTACAGTAGAACCTGATAAACAACATGTCGCCCTGTCACCTAGCTACAGTAGAACCTGATAAACAACATGTCGCCCTGTCACCTAGCTACAGTAGAACCTGATGAACAACATGTCGCCCTGTCACATGTCGCCCTGTCACCTAGCTACAGTAGAACCTGATAAACAACATGTCGCCCTGTCACCTAGCTACAGTAGAACCTGATAAACAACATGTCGCCCTGTCATCTAGCTACAGTAGAACCTAATATAATAATAATAATAATAATATATGCCATTTAGCAGACGCTTTTATCCAAAGCGACTTACAGTCATGTGTGCATACATTCTACGTATGGGTGGTCCCGGGAATCGAACCCACTACCCTGGCGTTACAAGCGCCATGCTCTACCAACTGAGCTACAGAAGGACCACCCTGACAAACAACATGTCGCCCTGTCACCTAGCTACAGTAGAACATGATGAACAACATGTCGCCCTGTCACATGTCGCCCTGTCACCTAGCTACAGTAGAACCTGATAAACAACATGTCGCCTGTCACCTAGCTACAGTAGAACCTGATAAACAACATGTACTTCCCTGTCACCTAGCTACAGTAGAACCTGATAAACAACATACAAGCCTCATCATCTAGCTACAGTAGAACCCTGATAAACAACATGTAGCTATGTCACCTAGCTACAGTAGAACCTGATAAACAAATGTCGCCCTGTCACCTAGCTACAGTAGAACTGATGAACAACTTATCGCCTGTATACCTATTTACAGTAGAACCACGATAAACAACATATGCGCCCTGTCACCTAGCTACAGTAGAACCTGATAAACAACATGTCGCCCTGTCACCTAGCTACAGTAGAACCTGATGAACAACATGTCGCCCTGTCACCTAGCTACAGTAGAACCTGATAAACAACATGCCCTGTCACCTAGCTACAGTAGAACCTGATAAACAACATGTCGCCCTGTCACCTAGCTACAGTAGAACCTGATAAACAACATCTTGCCCTGTCACCTAGCTACAGTAGAACCTGATAAACAACATGTTGCCCTGTCACCTAGCTACAGTAGAACCTGATAAACAACATGTGCCCTGTCACCTAGCTACTGTGATAAACAACATCTCGCCCTGGCTACAGTAGAACCTGATAAACAACATGTTGCCCTGTCACCTAGCTACAGTAGAACCTGATAAACAACATGTCGCCCCTGTCACCTAGCTACAGTAGAACCTGATAAACAACATGTTTGCCCTGTCACCTAGCTACAGTAGAGACCTGATAAACAACATCGCCCTGTCACCTAGCTACAGTAGAACCTGATAAACAACATGTTGCCCCTGTCACCTAGCTACAGTAGAACCTGATAAACAACATGTCGCCCTGTCACCTAGCTACAGTAGAACCTGATAAACAACATCTCGCCCTGTCACCTAGCTACAGTAGAACCTGATAAACAACATGTTGCCCCTGTCACCTAGCTACAGTAGAGACCTGATAAACAACATGTCGCCCTGTCACCTAGCTACAGTAGAACCTGATAAACAACATCTCGCCCTGTTACCTAGCTACAGTAGAACCTGATAAACAACATGTTGCCCTGTCACCCTGCCTGATAAACAACATGTCGCCCTGTCACCTAGCTACAGTAGAACCTGATAAACAACATGTTGCCCTGTCACTAGCTACAGTAGAACCTGATAAACAACATGTCGCCCTGTCACCTAGCTACAGTAGAACCTGATAAACAACATGTCGCCCTGTCACCTAGCTACAGTAGAACCTGATAAACAACATGGGGGAAAACAATAAGCCACCGTCATGCTTTTTTGTCCTACCAGATCCGCCATGAGAGCTAGTGTGCTAGCAGTGCTCCCTCATATCAAATAGCTGGCAAAACAATCCAAGTAATGTTTGCATGCCTATGTGCCCATGGGAGTGGAGTTTCTGCTACTGGCAGTCACTGAGGGGCAATGTAGTAAGTAACTGAACAGCTTATTTTGAAACAGGAAAATGTAGACATTTAACACACCTTTACCAATCACAAGTGGGGGCGCCCTTAACGCCCCTAATGGGCGGGCCGCCACTGATATTGATTATTGTACTGCAATGTTGAGGGAGTTAGTGCACAAGCATTTCGCTGCACCTTTCATACCTGATGTAAACGGTGTATGTGACAAATACAATTTTCTTTTACACAACACTGTTTTGACTGCCCTCTCTGTTTCTACTCCCATCCTCCATTTTGCAGCCACCCACATGGTAGCTAACTGTGCGGTCGGTGCCGTTTAAGATGAGGGAGAATGTTTAAAAAATGTTTTATGAGCATTGCCTTATTTCTTTTATAGCATATTGGATGACTATATTTCATATTCCATTCACCCAGCTCAATGTAATATCAATGGGTTTAGGCTACGACATGATACTCAAATTTCCCCTATACCCATCATGAGGTTGCTACAACCTAGCCTATGAATTAAAGTTTACAATGTAGGTCGAGAGAATTTTGAGTAATCAAGGTGACAGACAGTGACACATTCAATACTGTCTTGCACACTCTTACCTGCACCTAGCTGATCTAGGGTGTAATAATTTGTCCAACAGACTTTCTATTGGACAAATTCAGGTATGTTTATCCCGTTTCGTTCTGTTTGCTTCCGTTTAAGAAACGTTTTCAACAGAATCGGCAGAATGAATACTTTCACAGCAGCCATATATACACAGCATGATCACTTTGCTCCTTGTATATATTGTATATAAATCCCCTTCTCGCAACTACTGTATCTATGAGCTCTCCCTCCTCTCATCTTTTCCCTTCACTTGTAGACTTCAGTGCACAACATCAGCTGTCTGTGACCAGGCGAAAAACCTTCCAAGCCAAACATTCATATCATGGCTGCTAGGCCGTCATTGTGAATAAGAATTTGTTCTTAAGCTAGCTGAGTGAAAGTGAAAGTTTTAAAAATACAACCAAATATATACAGTCATGTGAAAAAGTAAGTACACCCTCTGGATTATTATTATTATTATTATTATTTTTGACACATTTGGACACATGGATATTTGAGCTAAATTCCCACATTAATTGATAAAGGTAACCCAATTTAACAAATCACACACAAAAAAGTTATTTGAAATGTTATGCAATTAAAATAAACAAAAAAATCTATTTTCCTTATAAAACAATGTAGTACACCCCTACCTATACCATTACAAAAATGGCTAAAATTAGAATCAGGTGCACCAAAACAGCCGCAAATGATTAGAAAATCAGTAGAGAGAAACTTAGGAGAGTCCAGCCTGCCATAGAGAGATTAGAAACTTGGTACGGTTTGGTCTTAACCAAATGGGTGTGGGTAACACATCATGCCAAGATCAAAAGACCTCAGAAGAAAGATTATTATTGATGCCCGCTGAGTCTGGGAGGGGTTACAAATCCATTTCCAAACAATTGCTACATCATTCCACTGTCCGATGGCTCATCTACAAATGGAGAAGATTCAGACCACTGGCAAACTATTTAGGACAGATCGTCCTACAAATTCAGCCCAAGAGCTGACCAGAAGATGCTCATATAAGTCTCTAAGAACCCCAGGGTGACATCAAGGGATCTACAGGCCTCTTCTTGCCACAATAAATGTTGAAGTGCATGAGCTCAACTGTCAGAAAGAGACTGCACAAGCTTTGCCTACATGGGAGGTCAGAATGGAAGAAGCCTCTGCTCTCAAAAAAATGATATCAATACATGACTGATGTTTGCCAGACAACACCTGGGTAAAGACCAGAACTACTGGAACAATGTGCACTGGACAGATAAAGATGGAGTTGTTTGCCAGACAACACCTGGGTAAAGACAGAACTACTGGAACAATGTGCCCAGGACAGATAAAGATGGGAGTTGTTTGCCCGCAATGCCAGATGCCATGTTTGGCTAAAACAACTACCCTTTGAACAGAAGAACCTCATACCAACCGTAAAGCATGGAGGAGCGGTGGCAATATGGTTTGGGGCTGCTTTGCTGTCTCAGGGCCTGGCCAACCTGCCATCATTGAGTCAACCATGAATTCTGTATTGTACCAGATAATTCTTGAGGAGAATGTGAGGCCTTCTGTCAAAAAGCTGAAGCTGAACCGAACATGAATCTTGCAAAGGACAATGGTCAAAACATGAAAGCAAAGCTAACACAGAATGGCTCAGAAACAAGAAATGGAGGTTTATGGAATGGCCAAGTCAAAGCCCAGATCTCAATCCTATCGAAATGCTGTGGGGGACTTGGGCGGTCGTGCATGCAAGAAACCCTCAAACATGGCATAATTGAGGCAGTACTGTAAAGAAGAGGCAAAACTTCCTCCCAGTCAATGTAAGAGACTGATAGACAGTTACAAGAAATGGCTACATGTGCAGTTATTTCAGCCAAAGGGAGCAACACAAGCTACAAGTGTACTTACTTTTTCACATGACTGTATCTCCCTCTCTCTCTCTTGCTTCTTCTTAATTTTGGAAAAATGAATTTCTTCAAAACTGTTCAACTATTGTTTTTCTCTTGAGTCAACGACCTCACATTTATGCACTGCAGTGCTGGCTATCTGTAGTTTATGCTTTCAGTACTAGATTAATTATCTGATCCTTTGATTGGGTGGGACATGTCAGTTCATGCTGCAAGAGCTCTGATAGGGTTGGAGGACATCCTCTGGAAATTGTCATAATTACTGTGTAAGTCTGGAAGGTGAGAGAACCAAGAGCCTCCTAGGTTTTGTATTGGAAGTCAATGTACCCAGAGGAGGACAGACGCCAACACGGAACCCAAACCGTGCGCGCATGTCGCATCGTGCATACATTTACCCCCCACACCAAACGTGATCACGACAGGCAGGTTAAAATATTAAAACAAACTCTGAACCAATTACATTAATTTGGGACAGGGCGAAAAGCATTAAACATGTATGGCAATTCAGCTAGTTAGCTTTCACTTGCTAGCTAACGTTAATTGTCACTATTTAGCTAGCTTGCTGTTGCTAGCTAATTTGTCCTGGGATATAAACATTGAGTTGTTATTTTACCTGAAATGCACAAGGACCTCTACTCCGCAATTAATCCACACATAAAACGGCCAACCACTACTTTCTAGTCATCTCTCCTCCTTGGCATATAAACTTTCATTGTATTACCACGACAGCAAGTTCGACTTTCAATCACCCACGGGTATAACCAATGAGGAGATGTGAGAGGCAGGACTTGCAACGCGATCTGCGTCAGAAATAGGAATGATCTACTTTAGCCCTTGGCGTCGCAGACGCGAGCAGTGTGGGTGCAATAATTGAATAACATGGATTTCTAAATGTATTTGCGGCTCGCACACGCGACGTGTCCGGTCTGGTCAGCATGTTACCTACAGAGTGTTGCTGAGGCTACCGTAGATCTTTATTGCAAATGGTCCTCCCACCTCCTCCTCTGGACGGTCCTCTACTTCTTCCTCTGAGGAGCCTCCACTGGTACATGGGGGGAGGGGGTGTAGATGTGCACCCTACAATCGTCTCTCTGTGTAAAAGGGCAGTTTTAGGAGCTGAGTTGCCAGGTTGTGTAAGACAGCATAGCAGCAGGGGCCTGCATGTTGAATGTGTGCATTTGGGGCTTTCACGTGCTAATCCCATCAGTTGGCCCCACTGTTAGCTAGAGCCCCATGTAGCCCCCTTCTAGACAATCTTTTTATTTTACTAGGCAAGTCAGTTAAGAACTATTTCTTTTTACAATGACAGCCTAGGAACAGTGGGTTAACTGCCTTATTCAGGGGCAGGACAACAGATGTTTACTTTGGCAGCTCAGGGATATGATCTAGCAACCTTTCGGGTTACTGGGTCCAACACTTTAACCACTAGGCTACCTGCCGACAATGCGGGTTTACAACTCCAAAACATGAAGCAGAAGAGTGCACACTGTTTAAGATTTAAGGATAAGAACATGGGACAAAGGGCTATAAACTATGTGCAATTATAGATAATCTGCTTGACTTAACAATATCTGCAGTTGCCTCGCGGAGTAAGGCGCAGTGGATGAATGAACAGAATTGCGGTGCTAGAGGCATCACTACAGATCCATGTTCAATCACGGGCTGTGTTGCAGCCAGCTGCAACAGGGAGACCCATGAGGCAATTGGCTCAGCGCTGTCCGGGTTAGGGAGGGTTTAGTCGGCCGGGATGCCTTTGTCCCATCGCACTCTAGAGACTCTTTGTGGCGGCCGGGCGCATGCATGTGACTTCAGTTGCCAGCTGTACGGTGTTCCCTCTGACACATTGGTGCGGCTGGCTTCAGGTTAAGTGAGCAGTGTGTCAAGAAGCAGTGTTGGGTCATGTTTCGGAGGACGCAAGGCTCTCGACCTGCTTCTCCCGTGTCACACAAGAGTTTCAGCGATGGGACATGACTGTAACTACCAATTGAGGAGAAAAAGGGGTAAAAAGTAAAAAATATCAACTTTACATAGCAATACCTGCAGTTACTTGTAGAGTTTTTGCAAGTTTTTAACTCCAGTGGAAATACTTTATAGTATGAGGAAAAAAGTACTGTAGGAATGCTGAAGTAGTGCGCTGAATTTGCTGGACGGCACATTTTGTGTGAATTTGCTGGACGGCACAAGTCCTTTAGTGGTAGTTGTTTCAAACATAATCGTCTCATCAGACGATTTTCAGCTGTTTTTCATTCTCTGAGAGTAAACAATCCCTTTGTCCATCCACCTCTCCACCAGGCAGAATGAACTATATAGCTCGTTATAGAGCTCACATCAAAGCCCATCACCACCAACTGATGTTTTAAATTTGAATTGATTGTTCAAACCTCACGGGCGTATGCACGCATTCGTTGAGGAGAGCTTGGTATGTGCTGACATGAAGACAGATGTATATTTTAGCAGCCATTTCCTGCTAAACTGCCTAGTCGCTGTGGGGATGACACAGATGAAATGAGAGCTGAGCTGCAGATCTTTTGGATATGTCTCTGGGGCTGCTGCTGTAAGTGGCGTGGACCCCTTCCCCCGTCATCCCCCATCCCTCCCCCTCATCCTTCCTCTCCGCACTCCCTCTATCTTAGCAGAGGTTCTCTGAGCAAAACAGAGGCCCCACGTAGGGCATCTGGGCAGGCAGCAGGGACACACTAACGAGCTGTAATGATCCACAGCCCCGACTATCTCCTGTTCTGTGCTCTTCCAACTCACTCACACCAATACTCGCTTACACGAGACATACTCAGTACTTACACCAAGGCAAACAGAGCAGGCCTCAACACAGGGAGCCCACAGAATTCACAGATTGTATCAGTAGGTCTGTCCATCTCACAGGGTTTTTTGGTCTAAGGATTGCTGCCAGATCTAAACATGAGTCTTATCTCACACATGAAGGAGAAAGGGATTAATGGAAAAAGAAGTTACTGTAAATTGGGTATTGAGGAAGATGGTAAGAATGTATTGATTGATCTTTTTATACTGCTACTGGAATAACATTTGGATAATGTCTGCTTTGATATGATCAAGGTGTACTGCCGCCATGCTTCTCTCCCCCTCTCTCTCTGCCCTCACCCCCTATCCCATTACTGTGTTTCTATCTCCTCTTCTGCCCCTGTTCTTTCTCCCCCTCTCTCTCTTTCACTCCCCCTATCCCCCTGCCTCCCTCTACTTCTCTCTGACCTCCATGCTTTTATTGGCCTGTCCATCCTCAGAGACTGAAGCCAGATGTGCGAGGAGGAGGCTGGAGAGAGAGATTGAAAGCCTGGAGTAATTAAGAGCATGTTGCCTCTTATCTCGATGGAGCCAGAGTTGACGTTACCTAAGGAGAAAGGAGAAAGAGGCGACCCTGACCCCCTACATACCACAGCATACCACAAGGACCTGGAGGCCTGGGATGTCTGTGTGTGGAGCTCCTCAGACTGTACTGTCTGCACACAGCCCCTCTCTCTGTGAAGTGCAAATCACTAGCCTTTCAACCATTAATGATGCAGTGGTCCAGCGTCAAACCGTCAAAAGGAAAATCCATGCATAACCAGTCAGGTCATCCATTCTTCAGGTATTGCACTGTGTGCTGTTGCCTTTGACAACGTCATAGCTGAGGACGCCCCAGAGCTTTTCATTCATTGCGTCTTCAACATACAGATGTAGATCTTAATTTGAGCCAGTTTACAGCAGGAAAAACAACACTGCAGCAACAGGAAATATGAATTATTGTGTGGACTATAATTCATTTGACATTTTTTTAGGGTGATACATTTTTGATTAGGGCACATTAATAAGTCTGAAATGTCAAAGTGGAAAGTTGGAATTTGTGGAAGTTTGCATTTCCTGCTGTGCAGGAACATTCTCAGCAACAAAAGAGTAATCAAATTAAGATCCTACATCTGTTAACACAGCCTTTCTCAGGCCTTCCCATCAGTTACTTATAGTATTGTACATACTGTAGCCTACAGCTCAACTGTGCCATTCTGTGGGGAAATGGCAGAGGGAATCAGAGTGACATCCAGCTCAGCATGACTCACTTTAAGAACAGCACAGCTGTCACATCAGTACTAAATGATTCTGAGGGTCACATACTAGTGAGTGGCACCAGCATCCCCTACAGCTGACAACAGGGCTTCTGCTGATGCTAATAGCTGATGGTGCTGATGCTAGTCTACGAACAGTTTACCTCAATTCAAGAGACTCAGACTAACACTAGGTTTCATAGATAAATAATACGAACAAAACTCTAGTATTATCTCTGAAGTAGGTTTCATTATAGATGTAGCCCGTTACAGTAGTTGTCTTGGTTGTTCAAACTGAACAGCTCCTCTGGGCATTGATTTCAATAGCCTGCCTACTCGAATACTGGCCATCTCCAGGGAGATTTTCACAATTGCTATTGCGAGTATGGCAGGAAGTGCCTGTTGTGTTAACAAGCTGGATATCCTTTTAACTTTCAAAGTTAGTTACATAAACCTAGGATTGACCAGCATCCAACAACCTCGCAGGGTTGGCTTATTTTATTTCACTGGGCCTGTGTCTCATAGTGTCTGTACTGCTTGCTTTTGAAGGATGAGGGCTTGTTGATGTCACCAGCGAAGCTCTACAGAAGTCATCAAACAGGCCATTTTCAGAGGAGGTTCAAGCCTTGGCAAGCGGCCGATGTAACAGATTAAAGATGACTACATCAAAGTTGTAGCAGCACATTGTTTTGATGGCAATGCTGTTTGCCGTCGGTTCCAGCTAGGTCTTCTTCCTGAAATTAAGTTTGAGGCTGAGTGGTAGACTACACTGTAGTGTCGTTTTGGTTTGAAAACTCTCTGTAGTCACCCCTAGTTGGCCTCAGTGAAGACAGAGACTGCTGTCTGCCACAAAAGTCAGTGTCCCCTTTTTGTTGTTGTGGAGCTGGAGCATATTCCCCTGGTGGAATAATGAGCATGAGGCCGTCAGACAGACTGCAAAGCTGGATTTGCTCTGTGAAGTGAGTGCCAGAACACACATCCATCCTCGTTAGAGGTCTTAGCCCCTGAGAACAAAAGTTCCCATCTCCCAGCACTTTGAAAGTCATTGTGTTTGTATCAGTCCCCCTTCAAGTGTGTAATTGAGTGCTTACTGGATCTTTTTCATTAACTCACAATTTGGATAGCCAACCGCCAGTGACTAGTCCAACTATGGCATAGCATGGTTCAGCTTCACTTTCAACCCAGTTTCCTTTAAACTCATGTTTCTATGTTCTATGTTTACTAAAATGTGTCTTGAAGTACGTGAAATTAACAGTGAACTGACTTAAGGTCTTTAAGGTTCCTTCTTTGACATACATCAGTAGCCACTTATGCCTTGCCTCGCTCCTCGCTCTGGATATATGAGAGAGAAGTGTGGACGTAAATTTCATATTGACGTTCAATGGAATTGAAAATGAATTTTGGTTATTTTGATCCAAGTTTTGAAAGTAGATAAAAAGGCATTGGTCTAAAAAAGCGTATATAAAGGGCTTACATTTTCTATAATATTAAACCAAGTCCGTCTTTGATCTTTTAATCCTGTGCTCATAAGGTTGTGAGATAAGCAGGCATTACTAACTTCTCTTTCTTGTAATCTAATAGTCAAGAAAGAACAGAGCCTACATAATGAGCTCCTTTACCCTTTGAAGACAAATTGGAATGGCCATGTTTAATGGATCTTCCTTTCAACAGAACTCTGTTTAAAGTGGACACCGAGATAGGAAGTGACATTAGGAGTTCCCAAACCCCAAACAGAGTGGAGAGTACTGGAGTCTTTCCCTCTCAGCGCCAGATCTTTATCTCATCCTGGCTCTGCCCTTCTTTCACATGTCGTCATGGTATCATCATTATTATATCTTTATTTAGCCCAACACTGTCACCCAGAATGACTTGCAGAGCTTAGGTAAATATAAGAGGGGACAGAAGTCGCTCTTTACCAATCATATAGAGTCCCGGACCAGCCCAGGGTCTCTATCTCTGCGCGTCTGTCGGCCTTGTCATCATCATCTTCAGATCTGCCAATGCCAGCTGTGTACACCTCTCCTTTCTGAGTCATACAGCTCTATTTGGGATGTACTGTCCGAATGCCTTCCTGTCCGTCTGACATGTGTGTTGTGTGTGCCTGTCCTGCCATCCACGTCCTGACAAGTATATATCCATTTTACTTACAGACAGATTATAACTATCTGTCCCACCTGATTATTATATTTTGGCAATGGGCTCGGTCTGGCTGTCTCTCACAGACTGCGTTGGACCTTTAATTGACACATTTCTCTCTCTCTCTCGCTCTCTCACTTTCACCAGCAGAATAGTTATTTACATCGCTAATGCTTTCATCTGATATTCCTTTTGTGCTATTGTTGTGCAACTGCAAGGGTTCTCGGTTCAGATCTAAAAGCATCACTCGCAGTACAAAGAAAAAAAAAAAGCATATTTGATTTTATTAATATGTTATTTTCTCATATCTTGCTATTCTCTGTAGAAAATTATGTCACTGAAATGATTAGAAGGGTCTGTTTGGCGGGGTAAGACAAGGCCAGCTTGTACTGTATAAACTAGAGAATTAACGGCCAGGGCTGGAGCACACCACAGGGACATAATTCAGATATTACATTTTTTGTTTTATACTTCTGAGGGCCCCTTGATCGTGTGGCTGCATTCATCTGTTCTTTTGATGCCGGCTGAGGAGAAGGCAGTCATTGTCCCCAATAGCCTGCAGGCATGTTGTAGGCTATGCAGAGTGAGTCAATGGGGAGCGAGAGAGTCGGGGGCTGGTTAAATGTCACCCTCACATGGCTGTCACTCTGAATCGCTCCGCTCACACATGTGTCTGGGCCTGAGCTCTGGCCCTCTCTTTCCCCCCACTACTCTCTCTGTCTCCTTGTCCCCTCATCCATCTCTGTGTCTCTTTATCCCTCTGTCTCCAGTGTCTCTGTGGTCTGCTCTGTCTCAGATGTACATGCCATCTGGTCTGGCTCCACATCTGTGGATATCCTGTCTACAAAGCCCAGACAGAGACAGCAGCTCTTTGTGCAGTGACTCTGCTGTGCTCTCTGTGCTCTGGGGCACCTGCAATGGCTTAAATCAGTTTACTGATGCAATAGTGGGCTAGACCATTAATAGTGTCCCCCAATGTTAAGCATCACACATCGTAAAGCATTTGTTGGGAATATCATTTATAGCCACAGGTTTAGTCTTTGGGAAACTCTGGGAATACATGCATGTGGGCGGCAGTACAAAGGGGAATGTTTTGCCGTGCAGACCTGTCTGTCTGTGGATGAGGCTACAGTGCACATTTGCACATTCATCAATGTCAACCCTTTGCTATCGAGAGAATGATGGTAAGAACATTGGACACAACAAAATTGCTTGAAAGAAGCATTCCTGAGCACCTACAGTTGAAGTCAGAAGTTTACATACACATAGGTTGGAGTCATTAAAACTCCTTTTTCAACCACTCCACACATTTCTTGTTAACAAACTATAGTTTTGGCCAGTCGGTTAGGACTACTTTTGCATGACACAGTAATTTTTCCAACAATTGTTTACAGACAGATTATTTCACTTATAATTCACTGTGTCACAATTCCAGTTGGTCAGAAGTTTACATACACTAAGTTGACTGTGCCTTTAAACAGCTTGGACAATTCCAGAAAATGATGTCTGAAAATCATGGCTTTAGAAGCTTCTGATAGGCTAATTGACATCATTTGATTCAATGGAGGTGTACCTGTGGATGTATTTCAAGGCCTACCTTCAAACTCAGTGCCTCTTTGCTTGACATCATGGGAAAATCAAAAGAAATCAGCCTAGACCTCAGAATAAAAATTGTAGACCTCCACAAGTCTGGTTCATCCTTGGGAGCAATTTCTAAACACCTGAAGGTACCACGTTCATCTGTACAAACAATAATATGCAAGTATAAACACCACGGGACTACGCAGCCATCATACCGCTCAGGAAGGAGACGCGTTCTGGGACTGGTGCACTTCACAAAATAGACGGCATCATGAGGTAGGAAAATTATGTGGAACTATTGAAGCAACATCTCAAGACATCAGTCAGAAGTTCAAGCTTGGTCGCAAATGGCTCTTCCAAATGGACAATGACTCCAAGCATACTTCCAAAGTTGTGGCAAAATGGCTTAAGGACAACAAAGTCAAGGTATTAGAGTGGCCATCACAAAGCCCTGACCTCAATCCTATAGAACATTTGTGGGCAGAACTGAAAACACGTGTGTGAGCAAGGAGATCTACAAACCTGACTCAGTTACACCAGCTCTGTCAGGAGGAATGGGCCAAAATGTACCCAATTTATTGTGGGAAGCTTGTGGATGGCTACCCAAAACATTTGACCCAAGTTAAACAATTTAAAGGCAACGCTTTCAAATACTAATTGAGTGTATGTAAACTTCGACCCACTGGGAATGTGGAAATAAATTAAATAAATCATTCTCTATACAATTATTCTGACGTTTCACTTTCTTAAAATAAAGTGATGATCCTAACTGACCTAAGACAGGGAATTTTTACTTGGTTTAAATGTCAGGAATTGTGAAAAACTGAGTTTAAATGTATTTGGCGAAGGTGTATGTAAACTTCCGACTTCAACTGTATCTTATTGAGCTTATTGATCTTATTGATATATTGAATAGCAAATGGACCTAAATCTTCTTTATTTTCTCTTTTGTCCTTTGTTCACATTTTTGGTTGAGGGTTTTGTTTTTGTCTCTGGCTTCAAACAATGACATCAATGTGTAGAAGACTAATTCTTGTTCATTCCATTTGGCCTTGGCAGCACTCTGCTCTCCAGATGTGTTCAATATGTGAGAAGACAGAGAGAGCAGCAATGTGCATACGAGGATTGAGGGGCTATGTGTCATTAACGGTTGCCATAGGAATGAGTGCTTGTAGATGTTTGATTCATTATACAAAGTTACAATACCTGTGTAATTGCATTGTTATTATCCTAGAAGCATTATAGTAACAGACATTTACTGCTTTGTAATTACATATAAACTTGGGCTCCTGAGTGGCGCAGCGGTCTAAGGCACCCCTACAGACCCTGGTTCGATTCCAGGCTGTTTTCAAACAGCCGTGATTGGAAGTCCCCATAGGGCGGTGCACAATTGGCCCAGAGTCGTTCGGGGTTAGGGTTTGGCTGGGTTAGGGTTTGGCTGGAGTTAGGTTTGGCGGGTTAGGGGTTTGTCGGGTTAGGGTTTGTCCGGGTTAGGGTTTGGCCGGGTTAGGGTTTGTCGGGTTAGGGTTTGTCCGGGTTAGGGTTTGGCGGGTTAGGGTTTGGCCGGGTTAGGGTTTGGCTGGGTAGGCCGTCATTGTAAATAAGAATTTGTTCTTAACTAACTTGCCTAGTTAAATAAAGGTTCAATACATTTACAGACAGACTTTAGGGCAGTGGTATTCAAAGTCAGTGTCATGACCTTAGCGCGAGGGAACTGCAGTGGGAGGGAGGGATTATTGTATGGGACAATATACAAACGTTTTTGAGAGATTTGAAGAATACAATTTTATTGAGTAAATTTATACATTGGTTTCTTTTCATTTTGATGAGATGAAAGTGCAAAAATTATTTGCTGATGTAAATATCGAAATGGACCTATTTTAAGGTTGTGTAATTAGATTTAGGTGGGGTCCAGTCACAAGAAATCCATGGGAAAACAATGGGGTCCCCAGATATTCTGGCGAATAAATTGGTCTCCGCTGAAAAGATTGAATACCACAGCTTTACGGTATGTTGCCTGTAAAAAAAAAAAATCTGCCTGATTTTTAGAGCCCAATTCAAACAATCCAATTTTTTACCACATTCTTGCCGGGATAAGTATTTTATATCTCCCATGCACATGTTTGCAAATGTATAAAAAAAATAAAAAACAGAAATACCTTATTTACAAAAGTATTCAGACACGAAATTAAGACTCGAAGTTGAGCTCAGGTGCATCCTATTTTTGATCATCCTTGAGATGTTTCTACAACCTGTAGTAAATTGAATTCATTGGACATGATTTGAAAGGCACACACCTGTCTATATAGGTCTCACAGTTGACAGTGCATGTCAGAGCAAAAACCAAGCCATGAAGTCAGCGAATTGTCCATAGAGCTCCGAGACAGGATTGTGTCGAGATCTTAGGAAGGGTACCAAAAATGTCTGCAGCATTGAAGGTCCCCAAGAACACTGTGGCCTCCATCATTCTTAAATGTAAGAAGTTTGGAAACCACCAAGACTCTTCCTAGAGCTGGCCGCTCGGCCAAACTGAGCAATCGGGGGAGAAGGGCCTTGGTCAGGGGAGGTGACCAAGAACCCGATGGTCACTCTGACAGAGGTCCAGAGCTCCTCTGGGAGATGGGAGAACCTTCCAGAAGGACAACCATCTCTGCAGCACTCCCACCAATCAGGCCATTATGGTAGTGTCACACGTTGCCCTCTTTGGACACAGCGAGCACCCTCCCCCTACCTCTGCCATCTAGCTCTGTCTCCTACACCCAGGCTGCTGTGGTCAGAGGGTCGTAAATTCCCGGAGGAGACTATCTCCTCATGGCCACAGTATATATAGAGAGAGTTTTCATAGAGAGAACAAGGAATTTCTTCCACCTCACAGAACTGCAGGTCGAACAATATTTATGTTCTGGAGAATGTATGGTCCGTTTGGTACAATTTTGTGAAACTCATGAGAGACAATACAGCCACATTACCATAAACGCTGTTAATACAATAGCCACAGTTATGAGGCTTACATCTAATTGTTGTAAAAAATGAATGAGTAAAGATGATACTATTTGTGAAATGATGGATGCTATGTAATGAAGTTAATGTGAGAGAATTGTATTTCTGTGTAAAGTTTCAATAAGTCATTGGCACGCACCCAGGAGCACAGACAGGACCTGGCGTCACGAGACAGCCCTTTTCGATGTTCCAAATAAAACCCCCACCTGGGTTTTCTATCATCAGACCGAGCTTACATCAATTACGAGGGGCTAAGGGTTGAGACGAGACCAGTACCTCTATCAAGAGAAATAAGGTTTAGTAGATGCTGAATCTTTTAACCATCCCAAGTGGTTAAACTCTTAGACTATCAATACTGACAGAATAAAAACAAGTCTTTGATATTAATTACTAGTCTGCAACTTGGAATTCGGTATCATTGAACGCGGAGACCGACAACCGCCAAACATTCTATTCTCACTCTGCATAGCCTTCTATTCTATAAGGACATGAATGAATGTCACTCTGAACTATCCATTCTACCCATGACAGAGAGAGGACGGACAAACTCCCCAACAGAAACAAACTTTTTAACAGAAATCCCAACGACACACTGAGCGCAAATATTTATATTGATTCCAGTTATTCCCGAATGAGTGAGCGATCATGTGGAAAAGATTAGCATTTCAATTTTTATAATTATCAACTCTGTAGTGTCTCATCTCAGTTGACCCCCACTTCCCTTTTGTCCACCAAGCCGCGATACTGGTTTATCCCACTAGGTTAACTCTGTTATCATTTCCTTGTAACTATCTACTGTTTGTTTATGCATTTCTGTGAATTACTTAGTTAGTAAATACATTATTTAAGACAATTGATGTATTGATGACTCATAGTAGAAGACTGGGTTCATGCAGATAACCAACAATTTACGGCGTTTGGAATGAGACTAACGTGAGGTACAGAATCATTTCTGAAAGTTATATTAGGACAATTATAACTTTGTAATCTGAATATTTTCCTTGGTGCCCCGACTTCCTAGTTAATTACAGTTGCATGATTAATCAGTTTAATCGCGTAATAATAATTACAGAGAGTTATTTGATAAAAATAAGTCTTCAGTTTTAATGATGCCAAAGACACAACAGTAGAGTGGCCAGACAGAAGCCACTGCTCAGTAAAAGGCACATGACAGCCTGCTTGGAGTTTGCCAAAAAAAGGCACCTAAAAGACTCTCAGACAATGAGATACAAGATTCTCTGGTCTGATGAAACCAAGATTGAACTCTTTCGCTTGAATGCCAAGAGTCACGTGGTGATGGCAGCATCATGCTGTGAGGATGTTTTCAGCTGCAGGAACTGGAAGACTAGTCAGGATCGAGGCAAAGATGAATGGAGCAAAGTTAAATCCTTAATGAAAACCTGCCTGTAGCAAGCTCCGGACCTCAGACCGGGGCAAAGGTTCCCCTTCCAGCAGTACAAGACACACTTAGGCTACCTGATCACAGTCAACACACAGACAGGATAGACTATTGTTATTAAAAAATGTTTTACCCCCTTCTCATGGTATCCAATTGTTAGTAGTTACTATCTTGTCTCATCGCTACAACTCCCGATGCGGGCTCAGGAAGAGAGACGAAGGTCAAAGCCATGCGTCCTCCAAAACACAACTCCAACCCAAGCTTCTAAACACAGCGCACATCCAACCCGGAAGCCAGCCACACCAATGTGTCAGAGGGAAGACACCGTGCACGCGGCAACCTGGTTAGCGTGCACTGCGCCCGGCCTGCCACAGGAGTCGCTAGTGCACGATGAGACAAGGATATCCCTACCGGCCAAACCCTCCCTGCGGCAGAGCCTGAGCGCAAACCCAGATTCTTGGTGGCACAGCTAGGCACTGCGATGTAGTGCCCTAGACCACTGCGCCACCGGGAGGCTATTTTATAGTAGGTTAAGAATATAATGAAATATCACAGAATAAAATACAAATAGCATTTTTCCTTGCATCAATATTTAACTTGCGTCACTGGAATGGGAACCGCTGTCATATAAAAAAGGGATATTTTTCTGCTGGCAGAATGTTCTGGTCAGTGCTATTAAATGAGCCAACTAGACAATACGATCATGGAGCAGCACTCGTCTCAATTAGCTAAAATTACCACAGCTTAATAGCAGTGACGCGCATTCGTGGATGCCAAGCTTCCCAAAACATTTACCAATAAAAAAACAAATTAATTGATATTTTGTCTCTCTGTGTTTCATCATTTACAAGATGCTTAATGTATCTTACCAGAGGAAGCATCTGAGCGAGAGAAACAGTGCCCCTCTGTATGTGTAATCCATCGATTTGATACTGTCTGTTCAAAAAAAAAAAAAAGTATGATATTGTTGCTGCACGTAGCATTGAATGCAAAGGAAGCCAGTGAGCATTTGGCCTCCCTTGATAAAATGATATAGCCAATCAGCATAGAGCTAAACTAAGTGAGCTCAACTGTGAATGGTCCCAGTGCACCAAATAAAGTATAAATGGGAGTTAGTTTTGTATTTTGCTTCAGACCAATCCAAATATCATTGACAAGAAAATTTGAATTGTTGCATCTCATTGTGTTTTCCTCTGGTGACTAGCTAGCTGACTAAAATTGTTCCTTTCCTAAATTAGCCAAGGACAGATATGGATTCATAAACAGTATGTGGTTTAACTTAATTCTCTGTACTGGCCAATGATTATAACGGTGATTCTGATCCAACCATAAATTCATACATTGTGCCTCTGACCTTGAGAGGATGGAAGTTCGACATGTAGCTAGATGCAGTAGGCCAATGTTAACTAGCTGGCTAATTGTTTCCATGAAAGGTAGGCTTGTGGCTTGAGCATTTTAGGCAGGAAAGGAGTGTATACTGTACACTTCCAGTCAAATGTTTTAGAACACCAACTCATTAAAGGGTTTTTCTTTATTTTACTATTTTTTCTGCAATGTAGAATAATAGTGAGGACATTCACAATATATAACACATTAAATGTTTTTATTATATAAGGAACACAGACTGAGACCAAGGTCTCTTTTTCAGCTGGGCCCCTGCATATACATGTTTACACATACAGTTTTGGTACAATGATTAAGAAACTACACAAGACAAAACAATCACAGATAACACAAAAAATACAGCAGCAGACTACATTTACACAGGTTATTCCCTTAACAGCACAATAACTTGCATTACCCGAAATAGTTTCAAGCTGTACAAAAATACAAATCCTCCAATAAATATTTTCAAATGGGCAAGGGGGACAAGTGTCTCAAGTTTAAGTTTAGTCTGCAGGCTATTCCATAGGCAAGGAGCGTATTACGCACGCCTCTATGAAGAGGGAACACAACACCCTGCTACAACTAAGCTCTCCGTGAAGTGAAAAAGGTATGGACTGTAGGTGCAAGTAAGAAAGACAACAGGCAGAATGTGGTACCGTTTACAAGGACTTTATTCCTTTAGACGGTAATATGGGGAAAAGGGGGCTGGACGGAACCAAAGCAAAGAAAGTAAATCTCAATGCCCCCCTCTCCTATCTTAGCTGCCTACCCATCACTTACCACCTGGTGCCTAACCAAAATATAGGTGGTCCGCCTAGGTCTTACCTAGTGCCTAGACAGCGAATATGCTACGGGTATATGTAAGGGACCGCGGGCCTCTTGCCTAAGCACTCCCAAGGTGCCTTCCCCTTCTCCCTGGGAACAAATGAAACAGAATATTAAACAATTTTCAAACAAACAAACTAAGAAACAAGGACATCAAATAAGCTCTGAGAAACAAACTCACAAAACATACCAACTCTCAGCAATGAACTCCCAGCAAAATCAACCTCTCGCAAAATCTCAGCAAAATCTCTGCAATGACCTCCCAGAAAATCTCTAGCAAAATCTCTGCAATGACCTCCCAGAAAATCTCTAGCAAAATCTCTGCAATGACCTCCAGCAAATCTCTCAAGCAAAATCTCTGCAATGACCTCCCAGCAATGACCTCCCAGCAATGACCTCCCAGCAATGACCTCCCAGCAATGACCTCCCAGCAATGACCTCCCAGCAATGACCTCCAGCAATGACCTCCCAGCAATGACCTCCCAGCAAATCTCTCTACTGAACAGAACACTGGCTCTTATATAGCTTCAGAATGAATGTGTAACTGGAGACTGCGTCTTGACGCAGGCGGGGTCAGCTCTCAATTAGCCATGGAGTCGACCAATCAGCTGCTTGAGGGATTTCAGGAAGCCATTTCCTGAAATAAAACACATGCAAAACATACAAACTACAACACATAAACTGGGGAACGTAACAGAGCGTAACAGGAAAAGGCAGCCATACTCAACTCTGTGGAAATCGCATGGGCCTCAAGTGTAATCCATGCTTGAAACCTGGTTTTAGGAATTCTAATTATAATATTGATGACTGATGATAAATAAGAAGGTAGTTTATTCATAAGTGCTTTATAGACAAACACGAGAGCATGTTGTTCTTGTCTCATGGACAGTGAAGTCCAACCCATTTTGATATAAAACACAGTGGTGAGTTCTGCAGCTAGCACCCGTAATAAAACCTAAGTACGCAATGATAAGTAGCATCCAGTGATTTAAGTGTTGTTGCCGTAGCATGCATGTAGATAATATCCCCATAATCAATAACAGAGATCGCTTGCACAATTTGTCTTCTATTTGTAGAGGACAAACATGTCCTGTTTCTATAGAGGAAGCCTAGCTTGATTTTTTGCCGTTTACAAAGTTCGTCAATATGCATTTTAAAAGACAGTTTATCATCCAACCATATCCCTAAGTATTTATATGCAGAGACCTGATTAATTCGAGAATCATCTACGCTCATAAGTGCAAGTGTATTTTCAACCAACTTTTTGAACCTATTGAAAATAGTGGTCCTTCTGTAGCTCAGTTGGTAGAGCATGGTGCTTGTGCACGCCAGGGGTAGTGGGTTCGATTCCGGGACCACCCATACGAATGTATGCACACATGACTGTAAGTCGCTTTGGATAAAGCTGTCTGCTAAATGCCATATATTATTATATAAAATCATACAATGTGTTTTTCTTTGCATTTAAAACAAGTTTCAGCTGTATAAAGACTCTTGTAATATCTTAAAACGTTCTCAATAGTGATAATGCTGGTCAGCCATTGAAGCGATAGAGTACACGACAAAAGTCATCAGCATATGTATGGAATTTGACACTTTCTTATCTCATCACCGATACTGTTTATGTAGAGAGTGAACAGTAATGGACAAAAAGTTTAGAACCTTGTGGGACCCCTTTAACCAACTCCAATGGCTCCGACTGGATGCCATCGACTCTACCAGCCTGATTTCTATCCTTTAGATAGTCATGAACCCACGACAGGCATCCAATCCCAGTCCTATTGACAACAGCTTACACAAAAGTATCGCATGGTCTGCAATTTCAAAAAAGCTTTAGACAAATCTATGAACAAGGCGGCACAGTGCTTTCTATTATCTAGGCATTAGTAATATCATTTACAACACACGTGCAGTGGCCGTAATAGTACTCTGTTTAGGTCTGAAGCCAGATTGATAACTAGAAAGAGTATTGTTAACAGTTAAAAAATATATATATTTTTTAAAACCTTTATTTAACTAGGCAAGTCAGTTAAGAACAAATTCTTATTTTCAATGACGGCCTAGGAACAGTGGGTTAACTGCCTGTTCAGGGGCAGAACGACAGATTTTGTACCTTGTCAGCTCAGGGATTTGAACTTGCAACCTTTCGGTTACTAGTCCAATGCTCTAACCAATGACTTTGGCATTTTGGCCAAACAGGAGAGCTTAGAGATGGGCCGAGCAATTATCCAATTCACTACCATCACCTCCCTGAGGAGTGGTAGAAACAAAGCTTTTTTCCAAGATTTAGGAATCCTTTCCTACGAATCATGTAGTAACCAAAAAAGTTCAGCAAATCAAAATATATTTTATATTTGAGATTCTTCAAACAGCCACCCTGTACCTTGATGACGGCTTTGCACACTTGATGAGACAGCTTTGTGCCAGCTCTAGGAAGGTAGGTGGTGTGGGGGGGGTATAAAGAAGACAGCCCTATTTGGTAAAAGACCAAGTCCATATTATGGAAAGAACAACTCAAATAAGCAAAGAGAAATGACAGTCCATCATTACTTTAAGTCACGAAGGTCAGTCAATATGGAACATTTCAAAAACTTTGAAAGTTTCTTCAAGTGCAGTCGGAAAAAACCATCAAGTGCTATAATGAAACTGGCTCTCATGAGGAACACCACAGGAATGGAAGATCCCGAGTTAACTCATTGCAGAGGATACATTCATTAGAGTTACCAGAGTCAGATTGCAGCCTAATAAATCTTTCACAGAGTTCAAGAAACAGACATCTCAACATCAACTGTTCAGAGGTGTGAATCAGGCCTTCATTGTCAAATTGCTGCAAAGAAACCACTACTTAAGGACACCAATATGAAGAAGATTCTTGATTGGGCCAAGAAACGCTACAATGGACATTAGACTGGGTGGAAATGTGTCCTTTGGTCTGTAGTCAAATGAGAGATTTTGGTGCTGCTGTGTCTTTGAGAGATGCAGTGTGGGCTCTCCGCATGTCTATTTCCCACCGTGAAGCTTGGAGGAGGTGTTATTGTGTGGGGGTGCTTTGCTGGTGACACTGTCTGTGATTTATTTCAATTAAAGGCTAATTCAAGGCTATTAACTGGCTATTTGAAGAATCTCAAATATAAAATATATTTAGATTTGTTTGACACTTTTTTTTGTTTACTACATGAGTCCATGTGTTATTTCATAGGTTTGATGTCTTCTGTTATTCTACAATGTAGAAAATACAAATAAAGAAAAACCTTTGAATGAGTAGCTGTTTTTAAAACTTTTGACCGGTAGTGTATATGACAGAGTCATAGACCGTTTCGGCAACAAAAGGAGAGGGGATGGCATTGGGCGTTTCTCTTCAAGTAGGATGAGTCTAAATGTTTTCTACATCCAGTGCAGGCGGGAGGGATTGTTATACTGCGCTACCGAACTGCCCCTAATCAAACGAAACAAAAACGTCCTAAACCCAGCGGTCAGAAACACAAATTTAACTTTTTCAATGTGTGGTAATCACTCTCGAGTCATCTGGGACCCACGAGCTAAGCCCAAGGGACTACTAGGGGGCACTTGAACATTCGTAGTGTCATTCCAAAAAGTGATCAAATTCAACATCTACTCAGACTCCAACCTTGACTTTCTCTGCCTCTCAGAGATGGCTCCACTAAACACTCTCCATGTGCTGCTTTGATTGTGCTGGCTACAATGTTTTCAGGAGACAGGATGAAGGAAGATGAGGGGTGTGATGATTTACATTAAAGAACATATCCGATGTAAAACAAATTGAGTGGTCATGTGATAATGAACGAGAATGTATCGGCCTGAACGTTACACTGTCTCCCAAATGTCTTTTACCCTAATTGTATAGGCCACCTTCCACCAAAAGTGTGTTTTTTGACCAGTTTAATACCATGTAGGAATGTGATTTTGGCAAAGAGGTCATCTTAATGGGAGATTTAAACATTAATTGAAGGCAGTGTTGTAGGAAAACCCTCAAGCGGATCACTAATACCTTTGACCTTACACAGCTAGTTAAAGGCCAACCAGGGTGACTTGTTGCTCTAAAACACAGATTGATTTTGGTGTTCAGTAATAAACCAGAGAGAGTGACTAAATCATTCAATATGGTTACTGGGCTGTCTGATCATAATCTGACACTTATAGCCAGAAAGCTGTCTAAGACAGGTTTAACCTCTACTGTTAGAAAGCCGGATCAACTCAGAATACCTAAAAGTGAATTAAACTATTTTGAAAAACAATTAAGGGAATAAACTGGAATGATCTCTTGTCCTATACAGACGTGGAAGTTGATAGTCAGGTTTTTCTATCCACAATCCAGACTACAATAAATTGCTTCTAAAGAAAATCAAATCCAAACCTGGCCAAAAGAGCACTCTTCCTTGGCTAAATGGAGAAATCTGGAAATTGATGAAAGAAACCAGATTATGCTCTAAAAATAGCCCTACAATCTAAATTAGAGCATGACAGACGTAGGTTTACCATGTTGAGAAATAAAGGTGATGAAAGAAATCAGACAGGCCAAGGCAAACTTTTTATTAACATAATTGTTGAAGCAAAGGGAAATTCTAAATTGATATGGGAGAATCGAAAAAAGTTAACAGGGAAAGACCATAGTAACACTGCAAAAGACTAGAAATCATGGTGAATAACAATCTAACACAGGATGCAGTCGAAATAGCAATAGCCTTCAATTCCTTCTTTATTGACTCTGTCAGGGTATGACACAGAACCCCTCCACTGGTTTCTTGGGCTCAGTGCTAGTGAATGACACCCAACCTGTCTTCATCATAAGGGAGGTTTCTGAGTCAAAGGTGAACAAGGTGATTAGCTCACTCAAGAACTCTAAAGCCAAAGATGTGTTTGCGATGGACTCTACCTTTCTTAAAAACTACAAAGAGTCACTCATTGGCCCCATTACTAAGGTCACCAACACATCTATTGGTCTCGGTGTGTTTCAAGGGTATGGAAGTCGGCCATAATAACGGCCATCTTTAAATCAGGCGACCCTGCTGGGACGTGAGTAACTACAGGCCCATTAGTATACTACCTGTGGTGTCAAGGTTGGTGAAAAGTGTGTAGCAGAACAACTGGGATTGCCCACCTCAACAACAGCCCCTTCACATTACACTCCATGCAGTTTGGCTTCAGAGCGAAACACTCCACAGAAACGCCAACTGCTTTCTTCTGGAAAATGTGAAGTCAAGATGGACAAAGGGGAAGGTTGGGGCTGTGTTTCTGGACCTAAGGAAGGCTTTTGATACTGTTAACCATGAGATTCTCATCACAAAATTGTCCAGTTGTCCAAGTTCAACTTTTCCCCTGATGCCTTGAGAGGCAGGGCACAGTGTGTCAGAGTGAGCAATGAGCTGTAAAGCCCCTCGTAGCTATGATGTAGCGTGCCCAGGGTGTACTGGGGCCCCTCCTGTTCAGCCTGTACATTAATGATCTGCCTTCTGTCTGTACTGGGTCCTGAAGATTCAAATGTATGCAGATGATACAGTGATATATGTGCATGCAAAGAGCAAACAACAAGCTGCACAAGAACTCACTACTGTAATGGTCCAGGTTACAAAGTGGCTCAGTGACTCGTGTTTGCATCTCAATGTGAAAAAACTGTTTGCATGTTCTTCACAAAGAGGGCAACAGATGCTACTGAGCCAGATGTCTATGTGTCAGGGGAGAAGCTCCAGGTGGTATCCGATTTTAAGTACCTTGGCATCATACTTGATTCCAACCTCTCTTTTAAAAAGCATGTGAAAAGGGTAATTCAAATAACTAAATTCAACCTAGCTAATTTCCGATTTATACGAAATTGTTTGACTACAGAGGTAGCAAAACTGTACTTCAACTCTATGATACTCCCCCACTTAACATACTGCTTGACTAGTTGGGCCCAAGCTTGCTGTACAACATTAAAACCTGTTCAGTCTGTCTACAAACAGGCTCTCAAAGTGCTTGATAGGAAGCCCAATAGCCATCATCATTGTCACATCCTTAGAAAGCATGAGCTCTTGAGTTGGGAAAATCTTGTGCAATACACCAACGCATGTCTTGTATTCAAGATCCTTAATGGCCCTCCACTCAATATTTTTGTTAAACAGAAAACCCAGACATATGGCAGCAGATCCACAAGGTCTGCCATGAGAGGTGACTGTATAGTTCCCCTAAGGAAAAGCACCTTTAGTAAATCTGCATTCTCTGTGAGAGCTTCCCATGTCTGGAATACACTGCCATCAGACACACATAACTGCACCACATATCACACTTTCACAAAATGCTTGAAGACATGGCTAAAGGTCAATCAGATTTGTGAACATGGTCCCTAGCTGTGTGTTGCCGCTTTCCATGTTGTCTGTTGTCTGTAGCTTGTGAGGTGTGGAAACACTTTGTTGCTTTTTATGAATTTTGTCTTGCTGCTTTTTGTTCTATGTTGCTCTGTCTGTATGCTACGTCTTGCTTGTCCTATGTTGCTCTGTCTGTATGCTATGTCTTGCTTGTCCTATGTTGCTATGTTTTGCTTGTTCTATGTTGCTATTGTCTATATTGTAATTGTTTTTAATAACCTGCCCAGGGACTGCGGTTGAAAATTAGCCGGCTGGTTAAAACCGGCACTTTACTGAAACGTTGATTAATGTGCACTGTCCCTGTAAAAATAAACTCAACTCAACTCATAGTTGAAGTGTACCTATGATGAAAATTACAGGCCTCTCTCATCTTTTTTAAGTGGGAGAACTTGCACAATTGGTGGCTGACTAAACACTTTTTGCCCTACTGTACATGGGGTACCAGTATGGAGTCAGGATGTGCAGTATTACGAGGTAATTGACGTTGATATGTACTAGAGGTCAACCGATTAATCGGAATGGCCGATTAATTAGGGCCGATTTCAAATTTTTCATAACAATCGGAAATCTGTATTTTTGGACACCGATTTGGCAGATTTAAAAAAATAAATATATACATTTATATTTTTTACACCTTTATTTAACTAGGCAAGTCAGTTAAGAACACTTTCTTATTTTTAATGACGGCCTAGGAATGGTAGGTTAACTGCCTTGTTCAGGGGTTAACTGCCCTGTTCAACGACAGATTTTTACCTCGTTAGCTCTGGGATTCAATCTTGCAACCTTACAGTTAACTAGTCCAACGTGCAAACCACCTGCCTCTCATTGCACTCCACGAGGAGCCTGCCTGTTACGCGAATGCAGTAGAATTTAATATTCACATGGAAAGAGTCCACAGACCCACTCCAAAGGCTTTTGGAGCCATCATCGACTCAGTGGGTTTTGTCCAACATGTCTCTGGACCCACTCACTGTCACAGTCATACGCTGGACCTAGTTTTGTCCCATGGAATAAATGTTGTGGATCTTAATGTTTTTCCTCATAATCCTGGACTATCGGACCACCATTTTATTACGTTTGCAATTGCAACAAATAATCTGCTCAGACCCCAACCAAGGAACATCAAAAGTCGTGCTATAAATTCACAGACAACACAAAGATTCCTTGATGCCCTTCCAGACCCCTCTCTGCCTACCCAAGGACGCCAGAGGACAAAAATCCGTTAACCACCTAACTGAGGATTCAATTTAACCTTGCGCAATACCCTAGATGCAGTTGCACCCCTAAAACTAAAAAATGTCTCATAAGAAACTAGCTCCCTGGTACACAGAAAATACCGAGCTCTGAAGCAAGCTTCAGAAAATTGGAACGGAAATGGCGCCACACCAAACTGGAAGTCTTCCGACTAGCTTGGAAGGACGGTACCCTGCAGTACCGGGAAGAGCCCTTACTGCTGCTCGATCGTCCTATTTTTCTAACTTAATTGAGGAAAATAAGAACAATCCGAAATTCCTTTTTGACTGTGGCAAAGCTAACTAAAAAGCAGCATTCCCTAAGAGAGATGACTTTCACTTTAGCAGTGATAAATTCATGAACTTCTTTGAGAAAAGATTATGATTATTAGAAAGCAAATTACGACTCCTCTTTAAACCTGCGTATTCCTCCAAACCTCAGTTGTCCTGAGTCTGCACAACTCTGCCAGGACCTAGGATCAAGAGAGACGCTCAAGTGTTTTAGTACTATATCTCTTGACACAATGATGAAAATAATCATGGCCTCTAAACCTTCAAGCTGTATACTGGACCCTATTCCAACTAAACTACTGAAAGAGCTGCTTCCTGTGCTTGGCCCTCCTATGTTGAACATAATAAACGGCTCTCTATCCACTGGATGTGTACCAAACTCACTAAAAGTGGCAGTAATAAAGCCTCTCTTGAAAAGCCAAACCTTGACCCAGAAAATATAAAAACTATCGGCCTATATCGAATCTTCCATTCCTCTCAAAGATTTTAGAGAAGGCTGTTGCGCAGCAACTCACTGCCTTCCTGAAGACAAACAATGTATACGAAATGCTTCAGTCTGGTTTTAGACCCCATCATAGCACTGAGACGGGTACTTGTGAAGGTGGTAAATGACATTTTAATGGCATCGGACCGAGGCTCTGCATCTGTCCTCGTGCTCCTAGACCTTAGTGCTGCTTTTGATACCATCGATCACCACATTCTTTGGAGAGATTGGAAACCCAAATTGGTCTACACGGACATGTTCTGGCCTGGTTTAGGTCTTATCTGTCGGAAAGATATCAGTTTGTCTCTGTGAATGGTTTGTCCTCTGACAAATCAACTGTACATTTCGGTGTTCCTCAAGGTTCTGTTTTAGGACCACTATTGTTTTCACTATATATTTTACCTCTTGGGGATGTTATTCAAACATAATGTAAACTTTCACTGCTATGCGGATGACACACAGCTGTACATTTCAATGAAACATGGTGAAGCCCCAAATTGCCCTCGCTAGAAGCATGTGTTTCAGACATAAGGAAGTGGATGGCTGCAAACTTTCTACTATTAAACTCGGACAAAACAGAGATGCTTGTTCTAGGTCCCAAGAAACAAAGAGATCTTCTGTTGAATCTGACAATTAATCTTAATGGTTGTACAGTCGCCTCAAATAAAACTGTGAAGGACCTCGGCGTACTTGACCCTGATCTCTTTTGAAGAACATATCAAGACCATTTCGAGGACAGCTTTTTTCCATCTACGTAACATTGCAAAAATCAGAAACTTTCTGTCCAAAAATGATGCAGAAAAATTAATCCATGCTTTTGTCACTTCTAGGTTAGACTACTGCAATGCTCTATTTTCCGGCTACCCGGATAAAGCACTAAATAAACTTCAGTTAGTGCTAAATACGGCTGCTAGAATCCTGACTAGAACCAAAAAATTTGATCATATTACTCCAGTGCTAGCCTCTCTACACTGGCTTCCTGTCAAAGCAAGGGCTGATTTCAAGGTTTTACTGCTAACCTACAAAGCATTACATGGGCTTGCTCCTACCTACCTCTCTGATTTGGTCCTGCCGCACATACCTACACGTACGCTACGGTCACAAGACGCAGGCCTCCTAATTGTCCCTAGAATTTCTAAGCAAACAGCTGGAGGCAGGGCTTTCTCCTATAGAGCTCCATTTTTATGGAACGGTCTGCCTACCCATGTCAGAGACGCAAACTCGGTCTCAACCTTTAAGTCTTTACTGAAGACTCATCTCTTCAGTGGGTCATATGATTGAGTGTAGTCTGGCCCAGGAGTGGGAAGGTGAACGGAAAGGCTCTGGAGCAACGAACCGCCCTTTGCTGTCTCTGCCTGGCCGGTTCCCTCTTTCCACTGGGATTCTCTGCCTCTAACCCTGTTACGGGGCTGAGTCACTGGCTTGCTGGGGCTCTCTCGTGCCGTCCCTGGGGGTGCGTCACCTGGGTGGGTTGATTCACTGTTGTGGTCGGCCTGTCTGCTGTTGCCCCTTGGGTTGTACCGTGGCGGAGATCTTTGTGGGCTATACTGGCCTTGTCTCAGGATGGTGAGTTGGTGGTTGAAGATATCCCTCTAGTGGTGTGGGGGCTGTGCTTTGGCAAAGTGGGTGGGGTTATATCCTTCCTGTTTGGCCCTGTCCGGGGTGTCCTCGGATGGGGCCACAGTGTCTCCTGACCCTCCTGTCTCAGCCTCCAGTATTTATGCTGCAGTAGTTTATGTGTCGGGGGGCTAGGTCAGTTTGTTATATCTGGAGTACTTCTCCTGTCCTATTCGGTGTCCTGTGTGAATCTAAGTGTGCGTTCTAATTCTCTCCTTCTCTCTTTCTTTCTCTCTCTCGGAGGACCTGAGCCCTAGGACCATGCCCCAGGACTACCTGACATGATGACTCCTTGCTGTCCCCAGTCCACCTGGCCATGCTGCTGCTCCAGTTTCAACTGGCCTGGGCCCTAGGACCATGTCCCAGGACTACCTGACATGAGGACTCCTTGCTGTCCCCAGTCCACCTGGCCATGCTCCTGCTCCAGTTTCAACTGTTCTGCCTTACTATTATTCAACCATGCTGGTCATTTATGAACATTTGAACATCTTGGCCACGCTCTGTTATAATCTCCACCCGGCACAGCCAAAAGAGGACTGGCCACCCCACATATGCTCTCTCTAATTCTCTCTTTCTTCTCTCTCTCTCGGAGGACCTGAGCCCTAGGACAGTGCCCCAGGACTACCTGACATGATGGCTCCTTGCTGTCCCCATTCCACCTGACTGCTGCTGCTCCAAAAACAATCAATCATAATCACTAGTTAACTACACATGGTTAATGATATTACCAGTTTCTCTGGGCGTGTCCTGCGTTGCATAAAATCGATGCAACGCAGGGGATGATTTAACAAAAGCGCATTTGCGAAAAAAGCACAATCGTTGCACGACCTGTACCTAACCATAAACACCCATGCCTTTCTTAAAATCCTGGTCCTTCTGTAGCTCAGTTGGCAGAGCATGGCGCCTGTAACGCCAGGGTAGTGGGTTCAATCCCGGGACCACCCATACGTAGAATGTATGCACACATGACTGTAAGAGATCGCTTTGGATAAAAGCGTCTGCTAAATGGCATATATTATTATTATATTATTAAAATCAATACACAGAAGTATATATTTTTAAACCTGCATAGGCTAGCTAAAAGAAATCCCAGGTTAGCAGGCTGACCCCAACCAGGTGAAATTGTGTCACTTCTCTTGCGTTCATTGCACGCAGAGTCAGGGTATATGCAACAGTT